>NW_016157506.1:28202-28629 GCF_001687245.7 Rhagoletis zephyria
GATATAGACAAATGTATACATAAATGATCAGAATGAAAAGAGAAATTGATTAAGCGGTGACTGTCTGCCCGTCCGTCCGTCCGTCCGTATTTGCACACGATAACTCGAGTAAAAATTCAGATATCTTAACGAAACTTGGTACGTGGACTTCTTTTGGGCGTAGGACGGATGGTATTGAAAATGGGCGAAATCGGACAATAACCACGCCTACCTCCCATATAACGGTAATTTTCAGAAATACGAAAACTGCGATATTTTAGTACTGAAGATAATTCACTCAAACTTGATATTTACAATGAGTTTTAGACGGAAAGTAAGAATATTAAAAAATTTTGGTAAATGGGCGTAGCCACGCCCACTTATGGTTACATGTGTATATCTTGGTAACCGCTACACCAATTTCTTCCAAACTTGGCACAGTTGTTGG
>NW_016157506.1:29533-37289 GCF_001687245.7 Rhagoletis zephyria
TATTGCCCGCCGAGGGGCGACCGCTGTTAAGAAATAACCTTTTTTCTAATTTTTTTTGCGATGTTGCTTTAACCAGGGCTTGAACCCAGGCGCTGCGGAGTGGAAGCGCGCACTGCTTATCACTACACCACAGCGACCGCCATTTATTATTATTAACTGCAATTTACCCAAACTGGGTCAAAAATACCCATTGGAGTTAATGGTTTAAAATGTTCTTTAAACTAATTTTTTCCTAAATCGCTCAACAGAGCTCTTAAGACAATATTTATGTTTTAACTCTTTAACTTTTATGTAATTTAAACATAAAACAAACACAACCAACCAAAAAGAAGATAAAATAAATTTATCACCTTGCAGTTTTTCATAATTTGACTTAGTGTGGGCCGAAAATCCGCTTTTTCAGAATTTTGGTTGGTAGTAGCAAAAATATGGTTCGTTATGCTCTAAAAAATATCTGTATGAAGTGTGAAAATTCTTGGTCAATATCCTAGGCTCGCCCAAGTCCATCAAAGTTCAAGTACTAAAAAAATTTTTTTCTTAGCTAACTTCGATTCTCTACAAAAAAGGTCCATTTACCAAATTATGTATGACTAATTCTTTGGAAGATTATTGCAATTTTAAAAAAAAATGTATTAATTAATTTATTTATTAATTTTTATTTTTTGAGCATATTAAACTTTGATGGATATTGACCACAAAATTCCAAATTTCACACAGATTTCTTTTAAAGCATAATGAACCATATTTTTGCTATTATCGATCAAAATTCTAAAAAAGCGGATTTTCGGCCCACGCTACTATACATACATATGTATGTATGCACTCTGAACGTATGAGAAATGTATGTAGTAGATTCTTGTATTTATGCTAGGGATGTAAGTGGCAAAAATATATCGATGTACATACTTCTTTGATTCGATACATCGAAAAGTACACCGATATTTTTCGATACATCGAAGGGAATACATCGATGCATCGATTTGCATAGAATTTTTCAGAAAAATATGTTATAAGCATAATTGTACAAAGTTTGAAATTAATTACTGTAATTGAGCTAATTATGTTTCTAACGAAACTTTTTAGAGCCATTTAAATTTTTTGGCCAAACTTGCTTCTCTTTTTTTGCATAATTGAAAAACTGAAATGGCGGT
Organism: Rhagoletis zephyria; assembly: GCF_001687245.7. Taxonomy (NCBI): domain Eukaryota; kingdom Metazoa; phylum Arthropoda; class Insecta; order Diptera; family Tephritidae; genus Rhagoletis; species Rhagoletis zephyria. Next base: position 30,685 of record NW_016157506.1, read on the forward strand.
TCGATGTAGTAGAGATGTCATCGATACACTCTAAAAAATCTGTTAAAAATGCGACTATAAATCGAGTATATTTTTGTTTATTTTTAAAATTTTTTGGTACATTTAAACGATGAATATGTATTTTTCTCGTTTACACATTTTCGTGTGTAAAAATCCTTTTTGTTGGCGGCTTTCCACAATTCTCCGGGTGAAATTAAACAGCAGATGTGTATTTTGTAGCTTGTACACACTTTCGTAGTACATTTACGCACACCACAGCAGCTATATTACACTCTAAAAAGTCCGAAATTTAAACAAAGCATTCGTTGAATAATTGAGCATGTAATTTCGCGAATAATAAAGTAGGAAATCAGTAACCTACCTTTTAGGTAGGAAATTTACACAATTTTTTAAAAGTGTACATCGACATAATTGAGCATGTAATTTCGCGAATAATAAAGTAGGAAATCAGTAACCTACCTTTTAGGTAGGAAATTTACACAATTTTTTAAAAGTGTACATCGACATAATTGAGCATGTAATTTCGCGAATAATAAAGTAGGAAATCAGTAACCTACCTTTTAGGTAGGAAATTTACACAATTTTTTTAGAGTGTACATCGACTATTTATAGGTCGAGTGGAAAATTTTCGCTGCATCGAAGCAAAACATCGATATTTTCGATGCATCGACATACCTAATTTATGCAGTTGCATTTTTTCAGATATGCATGTTCATTCTGAATATAGTGTATTTTTTGAATTACATACCACTAAGTTGAGTAACTCAGGCAAAACTCAGGATCTGCTTATGTGGTTATGTGGTTCTATTTTTTATTCAGTTTACAACAACAAAATACATGCACTACACAATAATAATTTTTAGCCCAAGCGTGAACAACCTCAATAATTTTGAAAAAAAAATGCATGCATAAACTTATTTCAATCATACTTAGCAATTTTACGATAAGATTATGGTGACGAATATAAGACCTTATAATCTATGACTGTATGTCCTAGTAATATCGAACCCCAAGATTAGGGCTGCCAGACGTCCCGGTTTTCCCGGACATGTCCCGGTTTTAGACTATTTGTCCCGGTGTCCCGGTCCAACCCTAAAATGTCCCGGGTTTCATTTTAGTGTCCCGGTTTTTGATTTGATTGCACAAATTTGAATAAAAGTTCAAAAATCACTACACTAAGAGTAATAACGCGTTGTAATATTCAGAAAAATGTTATGAATTCATTGAGGGAAATAACGCATAGTAAATATGAATATTTTCTATTTGATTATCGTTTAAAAATGTTCGTATTTAAAAATAATACTTTCATAACACGCACGCGTGGTGTTGATTCAAACTCAACATTTAAATGCACATTTACATGTCTGGCTGTAGCTGAGTGCGCGAGGATGCTTGCCACAATTTGCTAATTTCCAGAGGGTCAGGGTTCAATTCCCATTACAACCAGCATGGAATTTAAATATTTTTTTAACTTAATTATGAAAAAGCAATCGGTAATTGCAAATCGCTTCATTTTAATATGGGCCTATTTGAATTGAATATTTCTACACTAAATACTAAAATTTGTATACTTAAATGTATTACGAGTTGGGTTGGTGCTCTTTTAAATGCGTATTTTTTTGATTTAGTACGCTTTTTTAATTCTAAACTTCTTTCCGGTTTAATTTGTGAAATAGTTACATTTCGAGATTGTTGAACTTTGCACAAGCAATAGTTGATGATTAGTATATGAACCTAAATACGTTCAAAATGACGTGCACAGAGTTATACAATTATATTAAGGAAAATACAGAAGTTTTGAAACAAGTTCACAGCAACGAAAAATATGACTGATATTTTAATGTTATCTTGTACTTAAATTTTTTTCTTTTATGAAACCTAGAGTACTTATAAGTACAGTGCCGTACAAAATTATTGGCTCAGAGGCTCTTTCATCAGATCACAATTTCTAATCAGATCTTTTAGAAAAATTTTGAAAATGTAGCTTTTGAGCCAATTAATAAAGTGCAAGTCCGAAGCCGGCAGCAAATTTCGTCGATTTTTAGCATTTATATTTTTTGCTGACAGTGTCTTCCATATAAAAAGAATTATCGAACATAGTTTGTATGGAAGAAACTCTCAGTAAAAACAATACCAAAAATCAATTGAAATTTAATGGGCTGCAAACCTTCATTTTAAAAATTTGTATACAAAGTCTGATTAGAATGTTGCAAATTTGTTGAATTTTCCCGAGTTTAGCACAAAGTTTAACAATTTTATTTTTATGTTTTTTCATATATTTAGTATAAACTGTATTTGTATAAAGAATAAAAAGAGGTTCATGCATTGTCAAAAATTCTCTGTGCTTTAGTTGTAATAAGTTGTTTTGTTTTGTTGGCGTACGTTGTAATGATCTCATGATCTCATGTTTTTATGTTTTTGTTTTTGTCTTTCAAAATAAAATTTCACTACATCCTTTCGCACGTCGAAATGAAAGGGAAGGGAGCGAGAGGCCCTCCCTAAAGTGTCCCGGTTTGGCAACAGAGATATCTGGCAGCCCTACCCAAGATGTATCATTATGTTTTCGGGCTGCATTATCATTCGACTATTGCGAAGAAAATTCTTAAATTTACATTCGTGCGGTCGGCGTAAGCTGATAAAAGGTTTGCCCAATTTGGGATAAGAGCAGAATACCTACAATACGGTATCGATAGTAATCAATTAGTTGAGCATAACGGTGTACTATGTGCTTGTGGCAAAAAACAACTACAAGAATTAGAATTAAATCCCTTTTTAGTCAACCGGCCACCCCCTCTGCCCAGAACAGTTTTTAAAAAAACCCTTTTTTCTAAGTTGAAAAGGTTGCTAATTTTATATATTTTTGAATGCCGTATGGCCGCTGTGGTGTATGGGTAAGCAGTGCGCGCTTCCACTCCGCAGGGCCTGGGTACAAGCCCTGGTCAAAGCAACATCGCAAAAAATTATAGAAAAAAGTTTTTTTTCTTAACAGCGATCGCCCCTCGGCAGGCAATGGCAAACCTGCGAGTGTATTTCTGCCATGAAAATTAGCTTCTCATAAAAACACAATCGCCGTTCGGAGTCGGCGTAAAACTGTAGGTCCCTCCTCTTTGTGTGACAACATCCAACACTTTCTGAATATTTACATAACATGAATGGCCAAAAAAGTCAAAGAAGCTTAACAGCTAAAAAAGAATCCGTATTTGTTGATAAAAGGGATTAAAAATTGTTTTATTTGCTATTTTGGTCCATGATTCAATAATTAAAGGTTTGCTCATTATTGACATTAGACTTTTGACACTCCCTTAGCTGCCTTACAAAAGCTTTGCACATACACACGAACCCCCACACAGTGCTTTGCTAAGGGAGCCGATTTTGTCAAGAGGGAACGAGAAAACTGCTTTTTGAGCAAACCTTTTAGTATTGAATCATGATTTTGGTCTGATGTTGTAACTAAAAAATTATCAAAATTCAAAATGGCGAATCCAATATGGCTGACAAATTTGATAGAGATAATCAAACTTTCTAAAGAAATCAGTGTTCTATAGGTTTTCTATGTCGCTGATTAAGAATCTGTTATTAGAATTTTAATATTCAAAAAGGTGGCCCCATTATGGCCGACAAATTAAAAAACAAACAATCAAATTTTTACAAAACAACTTGTCAGTATTTCAAAATTAACAAGTAAGAAAGTCTAAGTTCGGGTGGAGCCGAACATTAAATACCCGCCGCAAGTATTAAATATATACTTTTCACCTTTCCGAAAACTACCGCTACATGGTAAGCCTTGGTGGTTTTACCCCTATTTTAAACATCTTCGATAGAACGTTCAGTTAGACAAAATGAGATAAACTTATCGTCGTTTATAGTGCAAAACCGCGTATCAACAAAATGCAAAACCGCGTATCAGCAAAATGCAAAACCGCGTATGTGAAGTTGTAGAAATTATTTTCTAGAGCGTAAAAACACTCATATTTCAAAATGGGTCTCTTTTTTTATAAAGAAATCGCATTTCTGGCTAGTATATTTCAGGACGAATGGATAACGATTGAGCCAAGAGCTTGTGTGAGAAAATCCAGTTTTTGGCAGCCAATGTCAGTTACGCGGTTTTGTACTTTAAACGACGTTATATAGTCATATGTGGGCGGTATCACGCCTATTTTCCAAAATTCTAAATAATGTTACTCTTTTTAAGGGATTGTTGTTAGTATCAATTTTGAGTAAATTAGCGGCCTTAAATTTCGAAATATAGAAGTTTCAAGCATTGCTGAAATTTACCGTTACATGAAAAGTGGCCGAAATTTTAGTCCGATTTCAACAATTTTCACCGTTTTGCTTTTATGTGGAAAGCACAAAAACCATACCCAGTTTGGTACATATTGGTAGAACAGTTACCGAGATACATATATGTGATCATAAGTGGGCGGTGCCACGCCCATTTTCAAAAATTGTATCATAAACGTATTTCCTGATAAAGAATTGTAGCAAGCATCAATTTTGAATAAATTAGCATTAGTATTTTCGTATTTATCTAAATTGCCGTTATATGGGATATGGGCGTGGTTATTGTCTGATTTTAAAAATTTTCAGTCATTTGATGTTTTGTTCCAAGGCCAACAACTGTGCTAAGTCTGCGAGAAATTGGTGAAGCGGTTACCAAGATATACACATGTAACCATAAGTGGGCGTGGCTACACCCATTTTCCAAAGATTTACAATATTCTCATTTTTCGTCTAAAAATTATTGTAAATATCATTTTTGAGTGAATAATCTTCAGTAGTTACTAAAATATCGCAGTTTTCGTATTTCTCAAAACTACCGTTATATGGGAGGTAGGCGTGGTTATTGTCCGATTTTGCCCATTTTCAATACCATCCGTTTTACGCTCGAAATAAGTACGCGTACCAAGTTTCGTTAAGATATCTAAATTTTTACTCGAGTTATCTTGTGCACAGGCGGACGGAGGGACGGACGCACAGACAGTCACCGCTTAATCGATTTCTCTTTTCATTCTGATCATTTATGTATACACTTGTCTATATCTATCTCGATTCGTTTTGCCTGTTACAAACAACCGTTCTGTGAACAAAGTTATAATACTCTATAAAAAAATGGTAGATCTATTTAGTATGATTGGTATTTTTATACCCGAGCGCACTTTTGCAGCAGGGTATTATAACTTTGCTCACATAACGGTTGTTTGTAACAGGCAAACGAATCAATATAGATATAAAGAAATGTATACATAAATGAGCAGAATGAAAAAAGAAATCGATTAAGCGGTGACTGTCTGTCCGTCCGTCTGTCTGTGCACACGATAACTCGAGTAAAAATGGAGATATCTTAACGAAATTTGGTATATGTACTTCCTTTCAGCGTAGGACGGATGGTATTGAAAATGGGCTAAATCGGACAATAACCACGCCTATCTCCCATATAACGGTAGTTTGCAGAAATACGAAAACTGCGATATGTTAATAACTACTTGAGCCCATTCACTCAAAATTGATATTTGCAATGAATTTTAGACGGTAAAGAGGAATATTATAAATTTTTGGAAAATGGGCGTAGTCACGCCCGCTTATGATTACATGTGTATATCTCGGTAACCGCTACACCAATTTCCCCCAAATTTGGCACGATTATTGGCCTTGGTACAACATATCAAACGGAAAATTTTTAAAATCGGACAATGACCACGCCCACATCCCATATAACGGTAATTTATTGAAATACGAAATCTTCGATAAATCAGCAAATGCCGAAGCTACTTTATTCAAAATTGATGTTTGCAATAATTCTTTACCAAGAAATACGTTTATGATAAAATTTTGGAAAAGGGGCGTAGTACCGCCCACTTATCACCACATATGTATATCTCGGGAACCGTTCGAGCAATTTGTTCTAAACTCGGAATGATTATTATGCTTGGCACATTAAAGCAAGACGCTGAAAATTATTGAAATCGGACTAAAATTACGCCCGGCGTTGCCGCTTTGCTAATTTTTAACCAAAATTGGTATTTTTTTCTTTATTTATCAGATTTGGTAATTTGGTAATTTATTTTTCAATTTGGTAACTTTTTATATTTGGTCCTACATGTCACATAGGTCAATAAAGGTTATGAGTCCACATTAGGAAGTGGCCAGAAATACCGGGTAATCCAGAAAGTTTTGCAAGGCGAAAAGTTATTGCAGTGTTCCTTGGTTACTAGAATGGTGTGATCTCTAACAAACTGCTTGAAAGTGGCTATTGCTATATCTACCGTGTCCTTTCCCGGAAGATTTTGTGTGATCGTACCTTTCCTTGTCAGTTCGTGCAATTGCCATAAACATTCCGGTGTAACCATATGAGTAAAATTTTATGTAAATAACTACCTATGTTCAAAAAGCTACACATCTTGTGGGGGATTTTACTTTGTCTATGTGAGAGTGGAAAGCTTTGCCCTCAAGCGTTGAAGGACATCCCATCTACGGGAAATTATGCGCCTGATAGTCCTCTGTTGCAATGAAATCAATGACACTGTGAATGATCAGATGCATTCGGTCGTTTCGTGGCATAAGCCCTATATAGCTGGAGATGTATATCTTAATGCAAAATATACCAT
>NW_016157506.1:40040-98589 GCF_001687245.7 Rhagoletis zephyria
GAAATCTCGGCCAGCCAAGTGAAAAGTGGCAACTATTTCTCTATATCCAGTAAAATAAGTTATCTCGAATTTTGGAAATTTTTGGTAATTTTTGGCAAAACACTCTATTTCTATGTTCCATATCAATATTTCAATCATTAACTAGTTTTTGAGATGTAATTTTAATAAACATTAAATAAAAGTGTACGTTTTCTGCAGGAAAATACATTGATTTTTTTTTAATAAAATCAAAACTTCTAAAATCGCAAAAATATGTGGTTTTATCGGAAGTTCACAGATGTAACGTGGCAACTTAGCTCGTTTTCATATTTTTCGGTCCGAAATTGTAAAATTTTTGTCCATGCCGCGCCACAATTTTTATACAGGTGGGTCAATGTGCCTTGAACAAAATTTATATATATACAAAAAAATTATTTTATTTATTTTTTAATATTAAAAATTTCTATACTTCCAAGCGTTTATAAAAATATATTTACATATATGCACGAACGATTTTTAATATTTTTCATCCCTAAGCAAATCTTCAGTACCGTAAAAAATTCAAACACATCAAAGTACAAGCAATGAAATGTCCAAGCTAGTGGTACTCCACTGTACATGTGTATATGAAAGTATGCATGTATGCGTGTAAAAAATGCCAATTCCAATTCGCAGAAATTGAATAATTTGTGAGGATGGAAGCTGCGAGGGGAAGACGAAAGCAGAACAATCGTGTATATGTATGTACATATGTACATTTATAAATGCATACATACTTACATATTAATTTGGTTGTTTTTTTTGGATGCATGAAAAATTTGGTAGCAGAAATAGGTAATGAAATGAAGTTTACAAATATGTGCTTTATAAATTTAGGTTTAGTTATTAATAAATTAGATATGTAAATGACAATGTGGGGGACAAATATGCACATGAGTAGCGAAGGTGCCACCCATCGAATGGCAACTTCTTACACGATTTTATTAGAAAAGATTTGAAAACTGCATTATTTCCATAAATATAGAAAATATTGAAAAATTTCTCAAATAGTTTCGTCTTAGATTAGCGAGATTTTTACAAATTGCTGGGAAAATCCGACGTTTACAGATTTTTAGTATTTTTTAAAAAAAAGTTCCCAAGTCGAAAATAATTAAAAACTTAATTATTTCCATAAATATCGGAAATAAAAAATAAAATCGTACAGACTTTCGACTTAGCTTAGGGAGATCTCTACAAAAAAATGGAAAATAATTCTTTTCACAGTTTTGTTTTTTTATTCAAAAAATTTCTAAGTCCAAAAGGTTCAAAAACTTCGTTATTTCCATAAATATCGAAAATTTGGAAAAAATTCTCAAATAGTTTCGGCCTAGTTTAGCGAGAGACCTTAAAAAAATCTAAAATGATTTTTTTTTTTAATCCAATACCAATACAGTTTTTTACTTGAAAATATCACAAAAATTGGAAAATGTTATATAATATTCTCGATTTATTTTAACGTTATTTGTACAAATCACTGAAAAGAAATTTTTTTCCCTACAAATTTATTTACAAAAAAGGCTTACACCAAAAAAGTTTTAAAGTTGAAAATCTAACAAAATATCACAAAAATCGTAAAAATTCTATATAACATTTTCGATTTATTTTCACGATATTTGTAGAAATAACCGGAAAAGAGGATTTTTTTGTCAAAAAATGTTTTCACAAAAAACGCAAACACTTATGAGAGTTTTCTATTTGCAATCATTAAAAAAATATCACAAAAATCGGAAAATGTTATATAATATTTTCGATTTAATTGCATGTTACTTGTACAAATTAACGAAAAATTTAATTTTCTTACTAAGACAACTATTTTCACAAAAAATCTAACACTCCAAAATATCACAAAATCATCAATATTCATATTTAATTAACAGTCCAAACGCTCTCGTGAGATTTAGCTCTGTTAATATTCTTCTTTTCTGCTTTGTATTTTGCTTTCGCTGTTAAGTATTCCAAATATTTGTCGCTCTTAAAATGCGCTTCGCCAGTTTAGTTGGCTCGAAAAATGTGGCATTCACAGTTCTTGGACCTTCTCTATAAATATACGTTCTCTGACTACATGAGCTAGTTTAATACAAACTACAATGAGCAGCATTGGAAAGCTGCAAAGCGAATTCTACGGTATTTAAACGGCACCAGAAACTATGGTCTTCTTTACACACAAAACAACAAAGCACTCTACGGCGTGGTCGATGCAGACTGGGGTGCGAACTTGATCGATAGGCGATCGTACAGCGGATACGCGTTCATACTGGCAGGTGCAGCAGTAAGCTGGGAGGCGCGCAAACAGCGCACCGTCGCACTTTCCAGCACCGAAGCCGAGTACATGGCTATGACAGAAGCGACGAAAGAAGCAATGTATCTCCAAGGTATTTTAAAAGACTTGGGTATATGCTGTCAAAATGTTACAATATTCAATGATAGCCAAAGCGCACAAAAACTCATTCAGTGCTTAGGCTACAGCTCGCGCACGAAGCACATCGACGTGCGCCATCATTTCGTTAAAGAATGCTACAAAAGCGGAAAGATCGCGCTTACGTATATGCCGACTGAAGATATGCCAGCGGATGTCTTCACAAAAAGTTTAAACAGCGTTAAGCATTGTAAATGCTCTGCAGCGTTAGGCATGGCAAGTAGTCTCACTACTTCGAGGGGAGGTGTTGGCGCAGCAAAGTAGTTTCGACTACCAACATACATTTTTCAAGACTATTGTACTCATACTATTTTATGCAACCATGAATTGTTCTTTATTAACATTCCACTTTATCATTGATCTTGATTACATTTCGTTCCTTCAGTTAGTCCTTTGTATGCTGCGAACAAGTGAAGTTATTAAAGCGTTAATACACGAAGCTCTAAAACTCTTGTTTTATTCCTGATAGTTTCTAGCGAGGACTAAACACAACATGTTGCATATCAAATGAGACATTTCCCATTTAATTATAGACTCTTCAATTATAACTAATTAGGCTATTAAAAAATGTGATTCTTTATAATATTTTGTTATGTTTTTTGGGAGCGGTATTAAATTCTGCATTTCAAAATTTATTCGGTTGAAAATTCTGTAAAAAAATTTAAAAAGTTCGTTGCAGTTAAAATTATTTCGGGTCAAAATTCTGTATTTAAAATTCTGGAAGAACCAAATGATGTAGAATTAAAACTCCGGAAAGTAAAATTCTAAAACTCTTGTTTTATTCCTGATAGTTTCTAGCGAGGACTAAACACAACATGTTGCATATCAAATGAGACATTTCCCATTTAATTATAGACTCTTCAATTATAACTAATTAGGCTATTAAAAAATGTGATTCTTTATAATATTTTGTTATGTTTTTTGGGAGCGGTATTAAATTCTGCATTTCAAAATTTATTCGGTTGAAAATTCTGTAAAAAAATTTAAAAAGTTCGTTGCAGTTAAAATTATTTCGGGTCAAAATTCTGTATTTAAAATTCTGGAAGAACCAAATGATGTAGAATTAAAACTCCGGAAAGTAAAATTCTGGATTCAAAGTTATTTTCGGCCGAAATTCAGTATTTTTTACAAGTTTTTATTTAACTTCACTTGTATATATGTTAGTATGTCCTGGAATTTCGCAATCAATGGGGCTGTTCAGGATCTTGTGCATATGCTCTGGCATTTGTATATTCGGTGCATTTGTAAATTTAAAAAAATAAAATGCAAACGGTCGCCATGGTAGCAAGCAAACAATTTGCAAATGCAAATCCAAGACTATTTGCACAAGATCCTGAACATTCCTAATATTTCACCAACCGATAACAATGCAGTGAAATGAAATGTCCGCTAGGTGGCGCAGGAGGGAGATATTTGGAAACCAGTATTCACGATCCAATTTGGTTCTTACTCAGAAAGTTTGTTTAAAAATACATGTTTACTATTAACTTATTTAATACTGAAATTAACCCAATTTTATTGTTCTTAAAAAAAAAATTATGGGCAAAAGAAGTTAATATACAATTAAATTTTTAGCAGTTCCTTTTAAGAAAACAAATATGACTTAAGTCTAGTCTTTTTTCATTAATCTTTTGATTTTGCAATGTGCTTTTACAGCTTTTATCTTTTAGGATATATTTCGGCCATTTTGAATTGCCGTGAGTTGAGCTTCATAAACCAACTCGCCTTTTAAATCATTGATAAGTTTATACAACCCTGAATTTCATTTAACAACGATGCCAAGCCTCAACATTGTTTTGTGTTGTAGGGAAAGGGATACTTGTTGACCCTTCGTTGTCTCCAAATATGTATCACGCATGTACTCGGCTTCGGTGCTGGAAAGTGCGACGGTGCGCTGTTTGCGCGCCTCCCAGCTTACTGCTGCACCTGCCAGTATGAACGCGTATCCGCTGTACGATCGCCTATCGATCAAGTTCGCACCCCAGTCTGCATCGACCACGCCGTAGAGTGCTTTGTTGTTTTGTGTGTAAAGAAGACCATAGTTTCTGGTGCCGTTTAAATACCGTAGAATTCGCTTTGCAGCTTTCCAATGCTGCTCATTGTAGTTTGTATTAAACTGGCTCATGTAGTTTACCGCAAAAGCTATGTCTGGTCGAGTGGTAACTGCTAAGTACATGAGGGCACCTATTAGCCTTTGGTAGGGGTACCTTGCCATGACTTCTTCATCGATTTCAGTTGGTTTTTCAATTTTAAAATTTGTCTCCAGGGGTGTTTTTGCTGGTTTGCATTCGGTCATTTTGAAACGTTCCAGTACAGTTTGAATATAACCCTTCTGCATCATAAAAACTTTGTGAGACCCCAGGTTTTGCTGGACCAATATCTTTCATCTCGAAAGATTCGCTTAACGCTTTTTTCACGCTTTTTGTCCACGTCCTGTCGTTTGACGCTAGTAATAAGTCATCTACATATATTGTGACTAGTAATATCTGTTTACCTTTTTGTTTGGTGAAAAGGCATGGATCTTGCGTCGAAGCCTTCAAACCAAGCTGCTTTAATTTAGTTGTTAAGCGGTTGTACCACATAAGGCCCGACNATCTGTTTACCTTTTTGTTTGGTGAAAAGGCGTGGATCTTGCGTCGAAGCCTTCAAACCAAGCTGCTTTAATTTAGTTGTTAAGCGGTTGTACCACATAAGGTCCGACTTCGAAGTCCATATAACGCTTTCTTCAGCAGGCATACGGGGTTCTGCTTCTGCAACGCCGCTAACCACTCGTTAGTAGTTTTTTCGGCGTTTATATTATGCATTGTTACGCCATAACAGCCCACTGGCTCACCTGTTTTTATTTTGTTTAAAACATCCACTAGCATTTCTGGAGCTTCCATGTATACAGCTTCTTCGAGCTCTCCATTGAGATACGCAGTGACAACGTCCATTTGGTGGATTTCCAAGTCCATTTCAGCTGCCAAAGCTGCAAGCAAACGGATTGTCGTAGAGCGTGCTACCGGTGAATAGGTATCGTGGAAATCCTCCCTTTGTCGCTGAGCGTAGCCCTTGGCCACGAGACGCGCTTTTTTCTTACCATTTTCTTTGGTTCGAAATACCAAGCGGCTTCCGACTACTTTGCGTTGGTGTGGCTTTTCGACGATGTCCCAGGTTAGGTTTGAAATTAATGCCAAATACTCGTCTTCAATAGCCTTCTTCCATTCTTCTGCATCACTGCTAGCACTTGCCTCGGACCAACTTGATGGGGTTTCTTCTATGGTAACACACGCCACTTCATTTGTTTCTAACTCATAGTCTTCATATTCGGTGTCACAATTACTTTCTACAGTCTTAACATTTTTATCTGAATGGTAAATCTTTTTCGGTCTTCCTCGCAAACCCGTCTTTAACTTTTTCGGACGACCTTTACCGCGCTTGGTGTTCGTTTCACCAATTTCATTGTCGCATGTTTCACCTTCGCTCGTTAAATTGTCACTTTCTTGTGGGGATACCGGTATTTTATTCGGGTTTGTTTCGATTTCGATTTTATCACTTTCTAGTTCAAATATCTCTTCGTATTCGTCTTTAAATCCGGGTTCATCTATAAACTTCACGTCACGACTAATTATTATATCTCTTTTGTCTTTAGACCATAAACGATACGCTTTAGATTCGGATGAATATCCGACAAACACACATTGTTCCGATCGAGACTCGAATTTGCCTTTCGATTGTTTGTTCAACACATAGGCTTTTGAGCCAAACACTCTCATGTGAATCACGGTTGGAGTTTTGCCTGTCCACGTTTTGTGGGGGACTTCTCCCGTAGATTTTGTAACACACCGATTTCGGATATAGCACGAAGTATTTATTGCTTCAGCCCAGAACGAAGGAGGAACACCAGCTTGCTTCATTAGGCACCTAGCCATCTCTACAAGTGTCCTATTTTTTCGCTCAGCTATTCCGTTTTGGTGTGGAGTGTACGGTGTCGTTAAACGTCGTTTTATGCCGTGTTCTTGTAGATATAAGTCGAACTCTCGATTGCAATACTCGCGCCCGTTATCTGTTTGCAAAGCTTTTATCTTTTTGCATGTGAATGTCTCTGCCGCGTTTTTAAACCTTTTGAAAGCTTCTAACACATCTGACTTTTGTTTAATAAAGTAAATTTCGCACCAACGTGATTTATCGTCAATAAACGTTACGAAATATCTTTTACCACCGTTTGAGGTGCACCGCATCGGACCACAAACGTCGCTATAGACTATTTCTAGTAAATCTCCGGTACGATTGTCGGTAATTTTAGGAAAAACCGCACGTGTTAGCTTTTCACTTGCACACACTTCACAAGACGATAATTTATCTTTTAAGTTTATTTTCAGTCCATGCACATCACCGTTTTTTGACATTTCCTTTAAATCACGTTCGTTCAGATGGCCCATTCGGCAGTGCCACAGATTTATTTCACTTTTGGCTTGCGACACAAATGCACTGTTTTTATGGTATTTCATAAAGTACAAATTACCACTACGTTCTGCACGAAATGGCATTTTCCACAAAATCCGTTTCCTGCTTATAATGTAATTTAGGGCTGCCATAATCCTGAACCCATCGACCAGGACACTTATTCTCTATAAATACAGTTTCTTTGATTCTGGCGTTGCATTATTTTGAAACATTTTCTGATATTATAAGCAATGTAGTTTTGTGGCAAATCCGTAGAACTGAAGGATTGATGATGATGAAACTCTCAACTTCTGAATTTTTTTAATCATAAAAGAACAAATTTCTCTTGACGGTGACGTAACTTGGAAAAATGGTCTTGAGGGCTTGCCTTACCATCATTAGCAAATTTCCACTTATCCTACAATGCGCTCCATGATCATTTTTGCCATTTTGTATATGCATAACCTAAAGATAATTTAGGTAGGCTGTCTGAAGTGAAGCCATTCTAAAAGACTTACCCAATAAAGACTGCATGCTTCCTAGAAGGGGGTTTCCTATTTACAATTTACGCGAATGTACTTAAGTATATGTTTATATTATTTAGCATTACAAATAGAATTCAATAAGCATTTTAAGACTCAATAACACTTTTTTGATCTGAACCTTAAATATTTAAATAGAAGTATGATTTTTATGAACTAAAAACTGCTTTAAAAGAACTTCTTCAAAAGGCCTTCAGAAGGACGTCCTACAAAAGCCCTTCTGGTAGCTCTTCTTTGAGTAGCGAAAGCAAAAGCCCTNCGAAATGGCATTTTCCACAAAATCCGTTTCCTGCTTATAATGTAATTTAGGGCTGCCATAATCCTGAACCCATCGACCAGGACACTTATTCTCTATAAATACAGTTTCTTTGATTCTGGCGTTGCATTATTTTGAAACATTTTCTGATATTATAAGCAATGTAGTTTTGTGGCAAATCCGTTGAACTGAAGGATTGATGATGATGAAACTCTCAACTTCTGAATTTTTTTAATCATAAAAGAACAAATTTCTCTTGACGGTGACGTAACTTGGAAAAATGGTCTTGAGGGCTTGCCTTACCATCATTAGCAAATTTCCACTTATCCTACAATGCGCTCCATGATCATTTTTGCCATTTTGTATATGCATAACCTAAAGATAATTTAGGTAGGCTGTCTGAAGTGAAGCCATTCTAAAAGACTTACCCAATAAAGACTGCATGCTTCCTAGAAGGGGGTTTCCTATTTACAATTTACGCGAATGTACTTAAGTATATGTTTATATTATTTAGCATTACAAATAGAATTCAATAAGCATTTTAAGACTCAATAACACTTTTTTGATCTGAACCTTAAATATTTAAATAGAAGTATGATTTTTATGAACTAAAAACTGCTTTAAAAGAACTTCTTCAAAAGGCCTTCAGAAGGACGTCCTACAAAAGCCCTTCTGGTAGCTCTTCTTTGAGTAGCGAAAGCAAAAGCCCTTCAATTTGTGCCACTCCGTACCAAAAAGGAAGGAGAAAGGAATGACTTTCAAAAAGGCTTTTTGGAAGAGATTTTAACTCCTGAAATTATCTACTGCGTAGTATGTGGGACCCCTCAGTCGTGTACCTGTTCAGGAACTTGCACTCTTTTGGTTTTTACCTGAAAAATCAAAATTAGTTTTCAACCAAATAAACTAAACAGAAAGATGGTAAACCACCAGATATTGTTCAACATGTTAGAAAAAATGTTTCATTATCGATTTGCGACTACTAATGACAGAAGCTTAACCTCTTTTTTCAAGCAAAAATCTGCTAAAAATTAGATGGGTGTCTTCATTGACCTTCATTAAATAACCAGGACAATTTTAGTGTACACCAGGACATCAGGACAATTTGTTTAAATCTGGACAAATCCTGGAAAACCAGGACGTCTGGCAGCCCTACAGTAGCGGCCCAACTCGTGTCTCTAATGCAGAGCTGGAGTATATGGTCCTGCCCTAGGACATCGCAATGTTAATTGGACCACATTTTCATATGCATTTTGGTTAATTTTGGATACTCCTTGAACCTTAGGGATACCCTTTACGTGAGTGCATGGAGTACCTAGTCGCGTTTTTGCATTGTAGCTTAAGTAGGGATAAATCGATACAAGTAAATCCAAGTACATACTCGATATTTTTCTCAATTTACGAAGTATTTTTGTACTCGATACTTTTTACTGCGATCCAAGTAGGTTTCGAAAAAAAAGTACTCGTATCGGAAGCGCAAAACTTATTATGCTTCAGAACCTTCGTTGAAAAGCAACCCATTAGAGGAATTCGAAGATATGCGCAATAAATTTCCGTAGCTATATAAGCACGCCCGTCTATTCAGTGTTGCCGTTGTGCGACTAAAGGGGCAATTTGACCCTTTTTGAGCGCCAATACCCTTGAACCCGACTTTTTGAAAATTTGGATTTTTTGACCCTTTTCCAAAATTATGTGCGATCTTTGCCCCTTTTCAGATACTTTTTTTTTAGGAAATGTTAACATAACCATGCTATTAAAAAATATTTCCTCCTGTAAGTACGTAAAAATGCATCACTTAAAACTTTTAAGGGAAATGTAACTCTTCTCGATTTATGTGTATGTTTGCAACCTTGTTTTGTGAAAAGCTTGTCCCACTATTCTCTTATTAAATTTAACAATTAATTTACTTTAATTTTACTAGTAAAGAAAAGCACAAATAATACGGTGACCCTTTTTTCGTCAATGAACCCCTTTTTTCGACTTTCTGAAAATTTTCAACGTCAACACTGCGTCTATACATGGTTGTTGGGTCATCTGTCCCTTGCGGGAGGCTTTTCTCAAAAACAGAAACAACTATATTAAAATATCGAAACCAGTGTTGCCACTTTGTGAGTAATTCCTCAAAACGTGAGGAATTTCGGGTGCCCTTGAGTATTTTTTGAGGAATTTTCTCTCGATATATTTGCAGATAACAAATGCAGCCATGTTTTACTCAAGAGAGTTGTTAAATCGCTCTTAAAATTTTTTAACAAAAAGCTTTCCGAAGTTTTATAAAGAGCAAAATACACCACATAAGTGGCTTGTCAAATATTCTTCAAACCTGCTTTTCCCATTTCGCCATACACCATGCAAACATAACTCGTTCAGGCAAAGAATTTTAATTTTCTTCCGGTTCACAATGTAAAAAGGTTTGGTTCTCTTCGATTTTTCTCTCTCACGTCCTCAGTCCGTTGCGAATGAAGCGATTTTATCATACACAGCGGAAGCGTTTTCATCAAATGTCAACATGGCGGCCAGAAAACAAAAAAAAATTTAATTTTTGTTCACATTTTCCTCAAACTTGTCACACCTTCAAACACCCCCATACACAACATAAATAGCTTTAAGGAAAGCGATATTACGCTTGGTTTGTCAAGCCGCTCGTGTGGTGTTTTCCGCTTTAAGCACATCTGCATTTGCTGCTAAATATTCAAAATGTTATCGATAATTTTTTTCATTCCATCGTTATATTTTCAACTTATTTTAAACTTGCAAAATCTTGGTAACGAATGGAGAGAACACGCATTGCTCGATCATAAGTATATTCATATTGATTCCTCGTTAGATCCAGAAAATTATAGGAATAGTTTTTTAATTAAAAGATTCTTCAGGTTCATATAAGTTTCCCAATAAAAAAAAATTATATCTGCATTACTAATATACCCTTTTCTAATGCTTCAGTAGAACGTATATTTAGTAGTGTAAAAATGTGTAGGACTGACTTAAGGACCAGATTGAGCACTGATATAGTTGCAGCAATATTATATACAAACCAAGGTATAAAAAATAACGGTGATATAGTATCTTACTTCGGTGATACTTTTTTTGAACCGCAAGAACAAATATACCAATTGAATTGGAGAATGTAATTAATTTTTGTACTAAGTACCTGTAAATAGTATACAGTACACAATATTCATATCTGTAATAAGAAAATTTTGAGTAATTTGTTCGGATTTTGAGGATTTTTCGTTTGTTTTTGAGGAATTTGGTAATTTTTTTGTGGCAACACTGCTCGAAACCGCCTTTCAGGACAACACTTGGAAAAGTTGATGTTTTTGGGAAATATAACATAAAAGGAGTTATTTTGTTAAACTCATTTTATATGAAAAAACTTTATCTATTAATCTTGTAAAAATGTATTCTATTGTTTTTTGATATCAAATACTAGTAATTGTTGTCTTAAATTTTTTTCTGAAAAATTATTAAAAGATAAATAGTCTTGTAAAAATTAATATTTTTGTGAAAAAACAATACAATTACTTTGAAAAATATGCAAAATCGTAGTCTATGTACAAGTACTCGATACCTTTCCGATACTGAGTAGGTATCGATACCTTGTTTGATACATGTACAAGTACTTATTTGAGTAATACCTTGATGGTATCGATTTATCTCTAAGCTTAAGACACGTACAAACATATACATTTGACCCGTCGCTTGAATTCTATGCGTTGACATATTTACGCATGTGGACTCTACCATGAACGAAAGACACAACATCACGCGGGAAGGAAAGAAAGAAGAAAGATATTTTCTAGCTGCTGGAATCTCGCCGCCANGATAAGGGAAAATTTGCCTAAACAAAGAATAGAGGTCCACATACCTACAACTTTGGCGTTGCGTACGCACGTTAAAAGAATGCTTTCTACAATGAAGCTTGGCAGAGAATGCTTTGGCCACTGAATTAACATATTACCGACAGATAAATTAATAATTCATATCAATAATTGCATGAAAAATGATATTTTTTGCCTTCATTTTATTAAAAGGCAAAAATATTTCACATCATTTTATTTATTTGCAACAGCTGACGACCGACGCACGCGAACTTTCTGCTTTCTGTTGGCGTTAGCGTTGCTAAATTTTGGCTATGTACACGGCTGCATTGAAATTCAACGCCAACGCATCGCCAAAGTTGTAGGTATGTGGACCTGCCTCTATTCTTTGTTTACGCAAATTTTCTTAATCTACAGATACATATATTTACACACATACATATGTATATGGCCCAAATCGCCGAAAACGAAACCAAGGGGAACAATTTTTTTTTTTAAGTTTCGCAGATTTTGGATTATATCTGGGTCATACATATTCTAAGGTATCGGACAACATCAATATTAACGCGAATCTCCTTCTCTAAAACATGAAAATTCACTTATTCTTGAGACACCTTTAAATAAACGAAAATTAAAAAAGCAAAACATGAAACTAAAGGGTAGTTTATATTTAAGGTCCACCACTTTTTTGCATTATACTTGCCTCTCTTCGCTTGCCTTGTATTATTTTGAAGTTAATAAAAAAAGTATTCGAAAAAAAACAGCGATTAGTTTTCTATATGAAAATCAAGTCGGCAGTATTTTTTAATGTAATGTAACAGTCCAAAATATTAAAAAGTTTTTTTGCGCGGAATCCACCAAGCTAAAACAAGGAAAAATATAGTTTTCTTCGAGCATTTTCGGCCTTATTTCACAATAAAATAAAATAGTTCCATATACTCTTCATTACCAATATGTTATCGGTGGAAAGCTATTTGTAACGTAACAGTCTTTCGAACTAATTGAATTTTTAGGTAACCTTTTTTCCTATTTAGTTAAAGATATGGCTCATTTTACAAGCAACATTGGAAGCTATTCAACGTGTTATTGTCCCATAGTTAAAACTGCTATTTTATCTAACTTATATAAACTGAGAAGATAAGAATTACGTAGAAAGATAAAAAACTCGAGAATTATATTATTTCAAAAAGGAACGAACTCAAAAGAAGCGAAATAAGAAGCTGAAAGAAGAAGAAGATTTTCCGATTAAATAATAAAAAATCTATTGGAATTATTTCGGCTATTTTTCTAGTACTACTATTATTCTATAAAATGCCGAGTCCTCGAATCTAACATTTGAAGGGTAAGAATAGTACTAAATGGCATAGAGCAAACAATATAAGCCGTTTTTCGTGAAATTAAACGCGAAAAACCCAACATCTTGGCGCACTTCTAAGATCGAGTTCGAGTTCTACGCAGAAAATTACTTCGGAAACGACCTACAGCTGCACAGCAGCAGAAACTTTTAAATCTGTATTCATAATTATCATGTTCTTAATTTTTTTGAATTACTTGTCATATCGCAAAACTACTGAATTCATGCTACTTATTGCATAAAACACACTAAAAGCGATTTAAATACCTAATTATAATCTTATCGCTACACGTACATATATCGCACAGGTAACGTAACAGTCTTTTTCTGTAACGTACCAGTCCGACTATTTTTTACAAATATTGACCTCAAAATTAATTTTATCAGTTCAATTAATACGTAGTTCTTGAATTCCATCCTGAAGCTAGGAAACTGTGTACCAAATTTTGAAAACATTATATTAGGAGAGCAGACTTTTTCAATAATATAAAGCAACTTTAAAAAGTACTTCCAAAAATTGTAATGCAACAGTCCACTGTTGAAACATTCATAACTCCTAAACCACAGGAGTTACAATATATGTTTGTATGTATTAAATAATGCCACATACTTCTGCTTTCAGATGCAAAAATAAAAATTATCCGAAAATTGTATTCTCGCGAGTTTCAGCGGTATTTAAAAATCAGTGTGAGCCAAAATGTAATGTAACAGTCCGCGTTTTGGGCCATATATGTCCTTGAAAAACAATCCACGAATACACCAAGGATTATATTTCGTTTAGATGTACAGCATAACTGCTACAAGTAGCAAACTACTTTGGGGGTGTTTAAAAGTGCTTAGTTGTTTTTTGTTTCTGCGGCACCAACGATTATACTATCCTCTTTATTTATTTTTCGCTGTAAAGACAAAATAAATGCATATATAATACATAAGTACATATATAAATATGCATGTTATGTATGTACATATTTATGTATACAACTTTAAAAAAGATTGTACTAAATAATCTATGCTTATGTTTATAAATAAATTTTATTTTTTTTTGCACCCGTAGCAGGACCGATATAAATTAATAACTAGCGACTCCTTGCAAGTTTCCGTGTTTTTTTCTTTTAAATAATGTATTATAGAATAAGGATTGATATTCAATGTAAACGATTA
Source organism: Rhagoletis zephyria (assembly GCF_001687245.7). Lineage (NCBI taxonomy): Eukaryota > Metazoa > Arthropoda > Insecta > Diptera > Tephritidae > Rhagoletis > Rhagoletis zephyria. The sequence goes on from NW_016157506.1 coordinate 54,028, forward strand.
AAAAATCTGATCTAGAAGTAATAAATATTTCCATTTGTTTATACAAATTTTTTATAAAAATTAAAAAATGTATACAAAATAATGACTATTTGAAAAATTGAAATAATTAGGCTAAAGCGTGTCTAATTAACTATTATCGTGGAAAAAATCAGCAAGATACATGCTATGAATCAGTGGATAATAAATTATTACTGAATTTATCAAAAAAAAGTTAACAATAACTCTTGTAAAAATTCGAATTTTGCAAAATTGCTCAAATTATATTTTTTATGGTTGTTAACCGAATAAAGTGATTTTTGCGAAAAAATCTTAACCATCCAATTTTGGGTGGCCCACTTGAGAGATTTTCACTCAACAAGGACCTGTTTGAAAGGTCTAATTCAATTAACTAAAACAAAAAGTATCTATATATATAATACGCGAAGGCAGTTTTTGTGCAGCATAAAAGATCTGCACCATTCGTTCGATTTTCAAAAATGGGGTGTCAACTTAAAGTGCTTGGCCTGTAGATGTGCAAACTGGTTTTATTTTTTCGAAAGGAGTTGCCACCTGTTAAATAATTAAACTCAAGTTATTTACTAATCAATGCCATCAGATCGCACCGTCCGTTCGATTTTCAAGTGATTCAAATAATAATTTTCAAATAATAATTTTCAGTTAATTGAAATATGTATAACAATGCCAGGTGACAGATTTTAGTTTGAAAATACTTTTAAAGGGGTTGCCACCTATTTGAAAGTCGGTTTTTGTTTTACTCATACGAAAGATACATAAATGAAATATCGAAATATTAGTGTCAAACCAAAGAGTTTTAAGAAAACTATAGGCTGATAATATTTTTAATTAGAGTTGCAATCTATTTTTTTGAAGGTCATCATATCTGCACCGTTATTTCGAATTTCCAAAATGAGAAGTCAAATTAAATAACTGGGATTCTACATAGATGTGCACAGGTTTTATTTTTTGAAGTTACAGGGAGATTTTAATTTTGATGAAATGAAAACCGATACCATGCGAGACCTCTCATCACTGAGAGATGGTTTAGATTAACCATTAGGGATATTTTTAGAGGTTTTTGAATAGGATTTCACCTGTTTAAAAAATTTAATTAAATGTTGGTAAAAGTACCATTGTCAAAAAAAAGAATGTTAAATATTTAGTTTGAACTTTTGGAATGTTCAAAGTGGGTTGCCACGTGTTTAAAAAGTAACATTCAAATTATTCAATAAGTTGGATGAATTATTAAAAGATGGGTTTCGATCGAGATGGGTTTGAAAAAGCTTTATTTCAAGCCTTTATTTAGGAGGGTTGCCCTGTGTTCGAACAATCAAATTCAAATTAGTTGATCAGTTTATTGAAATACATGTGTACCAAAATGTCAAACGATAGAGATTTTAGTTTGAGAATACTTTTGAAAAGGCATTTCCAAAATGAGAGGTCAAATTAAAGACCTTAGCCTGTAGATGAGTGATAAATTTTTATTTTTATTTTTTTAATTAGGAACTGTTTTCACCGGTATAGGGTGATTCGAAACGAAACAGAAACGGCTGCACGGTTTTAGATAAAATATGACACTCGGATCTCCTATAACTCTGACTAACACTCGGAATAATTTTTAAGTTTTTGAAATTAAATTTTGAGCGTTTTAACGCCATGCGGGTTCACAAGTTTAGCATATCTTGGAAATAATCTCATTGAGAAAATAATTTGAAACAAGTAAAGTATAAGTTCGAGCGAAACAAAACTTTGTAAACCCGGCGCACGTATTAAATATCGGTTTTCACCTTTCTAGGCAAGGCAAGGGTCTTTTCGCGATTTCAAACATTTTCGATAATACCGATAAGTGATAAGTGCACGATGCTACGCCCATTTTGTAAAAATCTATAATAATATTATCTCTTGTTAAAATATTGCTGTAGGTATTAACTTTGCGTAAATTACAGAAATATCAGACTTCAAATAACTATACCGAGTTTAGTAGATGGTGATAAATTGATTATAGAGATGCATTTATATAGTCATAAGTAAGTAGGTGTAAGGCACATTTTCCAAAAAAAAAATTGATAATCTCATTTACTGCTAAGAGGTTATAAAAAACTTCGTTATTGAGTGAAGTAGATTCGGTATTTACTGATATATTGCAGTTTTTGTTTCTATAAACTACCTTTATATGGGAGGTGGGCCTGATTTCAAAAATTTTGTTATTTTATTTCAAAATTCTACTTCACATTCCAAATTTCAACAATTTGGATCCAGTATTTACGAACATATCTCAGTTTTAGCATTTTTCGAAAATACAGTTATAAGAAAGGTGGCCGTGCTTACCTTTCGATTTCGCTCATTTCCAATTGGTAGGATTGTTTAAAACACCATCATAAATTAAATCTAAAAAGTTCTCATCGATCCGGTACCTGGAAAAAAGTTACTCGGGGTCAAAGTTCACAAAAACGGGGTTTTCCCGATTTTCAGCAAAGCGATAAGTTTATCATAAAATTAGTTTAGACAAAAATTGTAGATAAGATAATTAGCTATAAAAAATGTCTATATACTTTTTTTCCTAAGAGCCACAGTTTCCGAGATATAACGATTCAAAAAGTTGGAAGAGTTGTAATCGGCATAATATGTATAAGTACAACAAAGGTGGCGTGGAAACGTGTGCATATTATGACGATTACAACTCTTCCAACTTTTTGAATCGTCATATGTCGGAAACGGTGGCTCTTAGGACAAAAAGTATTTAGACATGTTTTATATATAACTATCTGATATAGAATTTTTGTCTAAACTAATTTTATGATAAACTACCGCTTACCGCTAACTTACCCTTTGACCCCGAGTAACTTTTTTTCCAGGTATCGGATCGATGAGGACTTTCTAGATTTCATTTATGATGGTGTTTTGAACAATCCTACCAATTTTCAGCTGGGTGGGAATTTTTGTAACGTCACTCCTATTTCTGGTCTAATTTGACCGGACTAAATGTAGATGCTAAAGATTATTAGTAAAACAAAGTGTGAGTACCGGTCCGTAAGGTCTTGAAACTAGACGAATGTTTTAGAGAATTTTATGTAGTTCTCGAATATATAATTTGATATTTTCGCGCGACTTTGCAAATATATGTAATTTTTGATTTCCTTAATTTTTGATTTTCAGCTTCTTTTTGCATAATTTCGCCAAAAGAAGTTTTCGATCAATGAAAAAATCTCTCCAAGCATTGGAGAAAAGCGAGTATTTACACCTAAGTCATTTTATAGTATAACCTTTGTTTTCTGAGAGTGGAAAACAGGAAACAAAAATTAACCCAAAATTCTATCACATTGATGACTGGGCCCACATTTTTTGTGAGTTTTGAACGTTATAGTGATCCAATCTTCCCCATATTTTATCTTTAGGTATTTCTTTTCATCGAAATCGAATGAAATTTAATGTTTCCGCCCACAAGAGTAGAAGGCGGGACAATTATTCCATCTTTACCAAAATTTCATAATTCCCTATTTCTAAGTAAAACTAGAGCACGTGTCAAGTTTCAGTGAAATCGGTGCAGGTTTACTATTAATTCCACCTGTCTCCATATAGTCGAAACACTGTGCGGCTGTAGTAATTCCGAGCAGCAGGATCGCTTGGTATCGTGCGAGAGAGATGTCCAAAAACACACCGGTGCAGTATTGCTTCCCTTCGAAGGCTTTTCTAATACAAGAAACAATTGTATTAACCTGTTCTACAGAGCCATTTTTTCACGGAAGCCAAATTGATGTAGTGGTTTTGGTTACTTGTTAGTGAAGGTTGCATTGTTTTAAATTAATTAATTATTAATAATTGCTAATTCTGCCGGCTCGAGGTCAAATTGTTTTAGGAAATTTTTTGAATTAAAACACAGGATTTTAATTTTTTCCGATATATTTCGGTTACGCTTCGGTAACCGTCCTCAGGGCAAATTAATTTACACGTCTGCACTGCTTGACGTGGAGTTTGGTTAGACAATTGTTTAATAAATTTCTCATAATAGGAGCTTGCACAATTTGAAAAAAAATTTATGATTTGATTTCAATTTATTCGTCAGTGTCTTCAGATGTCATTGTCAAACATGTATGAGCGACATAGTATGAATTGGCACTTGCATAATGTGACAAATGACGCTATGTTTTATAGTTCAACATTTGCAGGCCTTTAGTCTATATCTATCTCGATTCATTTAGTTTGTTACAAATTACATTTTTAAAAATTTTGTTTATTTAAGATATTTTTATTCGATAACAAAATATTTATTTTTAAATATTTTATATCAATTCTACTACATGAAATATTCCAACGCCGCGGGGTTTTCCCCAAAAGTTAATTTCCCTTTGTATTCTCGGACCACCCAGGCAGGATAAATGGGAGTTTAAGAAATAATATATGTATTTAAAATATCATAAAAAAGTTGAAACACCGTATATTTCGTTAAATTGGGATTTTGTCAAAAAAATTATCGAAACGTGGTTGGAAGTTACTTTTCCGTACATGAAACACTTCCTTGTTGGCTTTATCACCAAACCCGCACTCTTTGGGCGCAGAAAACAATTGTCATCCCACGGATGATTCCAGGCGTTTCGACAACGGATTCATCTACTCGAATGGATCTTAGCAGCAAGCCAGATGAACTAAATTTAGACGTAATGTAATGTAAATGAGGCAAATTGTGGAATTGGGAGTGACTTGTAAACACAAAAGTTCTACACGAGATGGAAGTACTTTACCCATAGGATGGTGTTCAGTAACATCAAGTTGCGTTGTCGGAGCATACTTCTTTGAAGAAATCACTCGAAATTTACGGTCACTGAAGACTTTTATTTAAAAATAGAAAAAATTTTGATTTTCAGAACCACACCGGAAAAAATTTCATCTCAACTTTGTCTAGTTTCTGTAAGATGGGACTTTCTTACAATTCTTCGTTGCTGCAACGTATCCAATTTGCATAGATGGGCCGCCAACTGGCGGAAATAAAACTTGGAAATTTAATTCCCTTTCGAATTTCTAAATTTGGGTGAACTCCGCTATTTTACATAGTACTTACATACATGTGTTTGCATATAAATATACGTACGCTTATATCACGAAATCGTGTTACGCAATTACTGCTGTCATATGATACAAGCATATTTTCGCAAGCACACTGTAAGTAAACAAAGTTGTTATAGTTTTTGGCTTTGTTTATGTCAGCTAGCGGTAAGCGGTTTCAAATAACTTCATTGTATAATACTTCTTTATAAAAGTTTAATTCGAATTGGCTAAATTTACTTCGCTTGTGTCGATTTCAAAAGAATTGAAAACAAAAAAAATATTGCCAACAATCAATCAAAATCAGCAAAATAAATCAGTGGTTATTAGTGTGTTGTCTGGTAATGCGCTTATCAATTCCCTTCATACGTTGAATTGTTGGGAATGAGCAGATAAGCAAAACCTACATATAGCTCAGCTATGGATGGATACCCGTGTAACATCCGCTCGTATTGGTTCTTGCTATAAGTTGCTCATTTCAGCCGATTTGATTGTCTCACACATGTCTGATACTTTTTTATTTTGATTTTTCTTTGACAGCAGTTTTCCGTGCGAGTTCAATAAATTCAATAAACGCTTTTCAGCATTTTTGCCCTTTTTTCTAAAACCGTATGCAAACACACGTAAAAAACAATACACTCATATGAATGTGCACTGAGTTTTAGGTATAAAAGCTTCACTTTCGTTTTTGTCATCGCTACAGTTCGATTCGACTGCTCTTAGCATACGACACATCCGGACTCATAAAAACATACAAGCATGAATCCTTTACGCATCTTCTGTTTAGTGGTGGTCCTGCTATCTACGGCGACGGCCCATCGCAACAGCAATTCAATTCGCAATAGCCTGCAGCCCAGCGAGTGGCTTTCTCCTCGGGAGTTGGAGGACTTGCCAGCTATAAATGATATTACCTTCGAAAAACTGAAGGAAATGCCTGCTATGGACGCTGCAGAATTATTGAATAAGATTTGTGAGTTTTGGTGTGAAATACAACCTTTAAATGGAATCATTTAATATTCTTTTCCTTTTTAGATCACTTGTCAATGCTAAGCCGCAATGTTGAGCCAAGTTATGCACCCAGCCCCGATGATATTCCTGCCTACACATTCACGCCAACCGGTCAGCGTGTCAACTTCAAATTGAACAAGTTGGTGTCCGTTGCCAAGCAGCAACCTCATTTCGGCGAACAGGAGGTCACAATTTTCATCACCGGTCTGCCCCAACAAAAACTGCGTGACGCCGAGCGTGCTAACCAAAGGCTCATACAAGCCTATTTGCAAATGTACAATGGACAAATCCAGGTACAAATCAACCACGGCGATGAGTTTGAGCAGGCTGTTTCGTCAAGCGAGGAAACTACCAGCCAACAGCGCAGACCCACTGGCAATCTAGTAGTCATCGACTTAGGTGCTGTCATCAGGAACTTCGAAGAATTGGCTCTGCTAGACATCAACAGAGTTGGTGCTAACATCGGTAATACCTTGGTCCAACTCACGTCGCAAGCTGATGTGCCCCAGGAAGTTATCAGCATCGTTGCACAAGGCATTGGTGCCCACGTAGCCGGTGCAGCTGCACGTCAGTATACCCGTCAAACAGGCAACAAGCTGCGACGCATCACCGCAATGGATCCCTCAAAGATCTATGCACGCAAACCCAATACACTAGTCGGTTTGACACGCGGCAGTGCTGACTTCGTCGACGCTATCCACACCTCCGCTTACGGCATGGGTACAGTTTCACGTGCTGGCGATGTTGACTTCTACCCCAATGGCCCTTCAGTCACCATGCCCGGTACTGATGATATCATTGAATCTTCTCTGCGCGCTACTCGTTACTTCGCCGAGTCAGTGCGTCCAGGCAATGAACGTAATTTCCCAGCTGTCGCCGCTGAGTCGTTACAACAGTACAAAAACAACAATGGTGATGGTCGACGCGCCTACATGGGAATTGCTGCCGATTACGATCTGGAAGGCGACTATATTTTGCAGGTAAATGCCAAAAGCCCATTCGGAAAAAGCACCCCTGCTCAGAGGCAGAACACTTATCATGGAATCCACCCGGTTGCCAGTCGCACCAGTTCAAACGATTATTAGAAGATATTCAAGATGACCAAAGCCACTGACTCAGCTTTAAATATGCATACCTACATTGCATTTGATTTAATTAAAAAAATGTTCACTTTTATATTTGCTTTTTACTCTAAAGAGTAAACCTGATTTGTAAATAAAAACCATTTGGTATTAAAAAATAATTTCCGTGATATCAATATCCCATTGAAATAGTTGAATCTTTCAAAAACTAAATTAATATGGATCCTGGGGAAATCGTAAAGTTTCATTGGATTAGTGTATATAAAAAACACACACTGACTTCTATTTACTCCAAGCAGCATTTTTATATACATAAGTAAAATAATACAGGCAACTTACGAGGTGTCGAGTTTAAGTTTTCCTTCCATATCTACAAAGCTTGGCGGGTAAGGCCAGGACCGTAAAGAGAAAATCCAGGCCCGGTATTAAATATGAGCCGCGTCCCTTCCTTCCCTACAACAAAATTTTAAATGTTTAAATGGATTTCCAACGTTATCACTTCATACTTGTATAGTGCTTTTGAAAAATACGAAGTTGTCGTCCCTTTATTCACGCAGTATGTGGAGTATGATTTTTTTTTTTTTAGAAAAACTTCGTCTAAATGTTTTTGGTATACTGTTGTACAGGCCAAGTATATTCGTAAACTAGTTTTTATTGTTTTAGTCAAAATGCTTTCTTTTAAGCTCAAATAGGCTGTAAATTAATTGAAATTAAATTTTTTTCGAATTTCGAATATTCCGTAACCACTCGATGACTCGATTTGAAATTCGGTGGTAAAATTCGATTATGTACTCGAGGGAGTTGTCCGGTGAATCAATTACTGAAAACGATGATTAATCGAGTTACTTAAAATATGATAACTCAAACAAAAAATTTATTTTTCTCGTTAAGAGAGTTTGTTTTGGAAAATGTTTAACTTCTTTTGATAAGCTTTTATTATGTTTCCCCTGTGTCTAATAAAATCTTGCAACACATTGTTAACCATCTTCTCGATGATCTAGAGACTTGAGACTTAAAACCCAGCTCATAAATAATCCTCTGGGTGGCTTAGAAGTCGCAGTAGGCGATATATTTGCAAACCCCATATTTATGGCAAGACTTGTTTAATTTTTAGAATGTATATACATAAGGGTTGTGCAAAAATGCATGTNAGACATTTAGAAAACCCGTATTTATGAACCAATATGGTTTATATTTGGAATAAATATACATTACCTAAATAAATAGGAATAACTCCACAAAATGTTTGTACAATAGGTGGCGCAGTAGGCGATATATTTGCAAACCCCATATTTATGGCAAGACTGTTTAATTTTTAGAATGTATATACATAAGGGTTGTGCAAAAATGCATGTAGAAAAAGTAACGTTGGAACTTTTATGCTCTCACCCCTTAAGATTGTTCTATACTGAAAAAAATATACCCCAATTTTTTTTTATTTTGAAATCAAAAAATATTTAGAGGTCGCTCAAAGCGCCTAGGGTTTTCCATGTATTTTATATGGGGAAAAACAACTTTTCGTAGAAATGGTATAGAATTCTTAAAAATCAATATTTTTCTATCTGCTTATCTGCAGGAGATTCCCAGTAATAATACCTAATTGTTTATTTAACCATATTTTCTTTGCAACTGTAATTTATAGGTCCGCCAAAAACCCCTAAAAACGCAATGGGGGACCAACAATAAATCCTTAGTATAAAAAAATGGTTAAATAAACAATTGGGTATTGTTACTGAAAGTCTCCTGAAGAGAACCAGAGATTTCCGATCGAAAAATATAGATTTGGAAGAATTTTATCCTTTTTCAACGAAAAGTTGTTATTTCCCCATATAAAAATACATGGAAAACTTTGAGCGCGTTGAGCGACCTCTAAATATTTTTTGATTTCAAAATAAAAAATATGGGTATACCTTTGTCGATATAGAACAATCCTAGGGGATGAGAGCATTACAATTCCGACTTTACTGTTTTTGGACCACCCTAATGAACATATATTACCTAAATGGCAAGAAATAACTCGACACATTTTTTTAACGACTAATAAAGGATTGTCTTTAAAAACCATTTTTTTTAATTTCTTGTTTATAATGTGTATAGTGTATAGAAAAAAAAGTATTTCATTTAATTTTTGGGAAATGAAATGTTATATTCAACATATTTATCAAGGGAATTCTATTTAATTATATGTAAGGACTACTTTAAAAATTTGGGTACTCATTTTGCTCACAAAGCAAATTACTCAAATATTTTAGTTTTTAGTTAATCAAAATCTTGATTACTCGAGTAGCACTAGGTCATATGCATTTGCACGAATGTATGTATGTATACTTATACAACGAAGAAAACATACATCCGACCCCGCACTCTCTAGTCGCGCTTTGACAAGGCCTATGTATCGACTCACGACTGGTGATGCTTGTAACTAGATTCGACGCCGAAAACCTACTGGAACTCTACTGCAATATATACAGACGGGACAAAATTACACCAAACCGCAGGATGTGTTCTATACTCACAAAAAATATCTCCATAACTGAGCTTTTGATAATTTCAGCGTACTTGAGCTGAACTTACAGCTATGAAGGAGGCCGTACAGGACTGGTTTTGCATGCAGAAATTTCTGCAACGCCGTCAAAAAACGTAGTAGAGCATAAGAATACTCTTAATGAACTGCCAACTATGTATAGTGCCATAAGATATTATGGGGTCGAAGAAGTATGTATGTACATGTACATTACTTATGAAAAAGGAGGACATTTTCAACGCTGTCTAGCTAAAATATTTCTGTGGCTGTCCTGAAAAACAAAATTTTTTACATACATAGGGAGGTTAGGTTAGGATGGCTGTTAGATTAACTGTCCTTTATGTTGCCATTACCCTAGGGAGAGGCAAAGGAGTGGTTGAACGGCGACGTCTAAAGGTATGTGGAAGAAACACGTGCCCAAAATGTTTAAAGCTTACAGTCCTCAAAACAGGATCTTGTGCTTACCTTATCTCATGAATACCGAAAAATTACCGAAAATAACTCCCGCCAGTAATATGAGACGTGAATTGTTCAGTTTTCATAGTTCCCTTGACCAACGAGAGTTAACCCCCGGCCAGAAGGCTCTAGCCACTTTGTCTTCCAAGTTTTTGGAGCAGCGTTCGATAAGCTGAATAAAAGTTAAACTGTCTACAATTAAACCACATGTAGCCAATGAAATCTCCACCAATTCCTTACTCGTTGAAAATTCCTCAAGGGTGCCTGCGATATCACTGTGGCCTGGAATCCAAACAAGAATGATAGCGAGGAAACCTGATGCGATCGAGAATCATAGAGACAATAAGCCACCCTCCGCGATAGGCGTCAGGGCTTGTCTACTTTGCCCATTTCTCTATGTTGGGATTTCAAGAAAGTTTGCTGTCAAGGATCTAGCCCATCTACTTCAGCTTGTCAGAGAGCTTTAGCGGAAAACCGACCATCGAAAAAGGTTGAAAAGTTATGATTTTATGTATAGTAAAAAGAAGAAAGTCTATTTTGTTGCGTTTACACATAAGCCACAGGCACGCGTAGGGACGAACAAAGCCTTTTCATTGTGTTAAGCCTAAAATAGGCTGACTTCCAAAACGTCAATTGCTTTGCATACGTACAAAGTATAACGTTCAATAACGCAGAACTACAAAATGTTGACGATGTATACTTTTCCAAAACGCATCCCAAAATTTATCGAAACGCATCGCTAGCGCAATCAGCGCATCAGAAACAAAGTTGATGCTTCGTTTGTTATTGGTTACCATTGGTGTTTTAAAAATGGAAAATTCATAAAAATTGTTCATTGGTATATTGAGTATTTAAAATATGCAATGTATATGGTTGCACTGTGTCGCAAATTTGCATATACAAACAGTTTGAATACCGCAGTATAACAGTTTCCAAACATTGTATTGATACGTTTTGGAAACCAGCCATACATACATACATACGTAGGCATACATATTTATATATTCTGTATACGTGTTTGTACTTTTCCATACAAAACGTTTTTAATGTTTTATCAAAAGTATTTTATTTTACAATTTATTGATTATAAATTATTTAATTTATATATATGTATGTATAGTTAGAATAAAATCAAAGAGAAGTGAGAATATTCGTTGTGAGTTAAAATAAAATCAAAAACAAAATTCTACTTAATAATTTGTTTACAATAAATTGTCAACATTTAACTAAATACGTACAAACAATTTTATCTTAAGCTTAAAGTTATTCTTAAACTACTAAGGAAAACGAAACAATAATCACAAAAATGTATTAAAACTATAAAAATATCTTCACAAATTCATAGAAAAACAGTTTTGGTAAATGAAATGAGGACGAGTTTTGTCAGGAAAGCCACTCTCCAATTAAGATATTTTTGAATGAGTATTTGTATTGCATTTAATCGCCGGTTGCATATTTGCATTTTTTCTGGTGTTCATATGTATATAAAATAACATTCACATACATATGTATGTGTACATACATATACATGTTGATTTTAATATTACTTAGCCGCCTACTAACTACTCCTTACAACCGAGACCAGCCGCCCAGCTGCACATACCACCCACTGGATCGTAGCTCAGCCCCTTCGGACAAGTGTACTCCCAACCGACAACACCGCCAGTCTCGAACTTGGCACAGGAAATGAATTTCCGACAAGAGAGTGGATGCGGGAAATTACCTTGATCCAGACACTCGATTATGCCACGTCCATGTAAAATCACCTTTAACTGAAATCAAGTGAAGTATTCGTTTTGCCTTCATATGATATACATACATAAATATCTAGATGTCGCGGTCACTCACCTGTTGCCCTTTCGTATTTCCCACGACGCGCTCGTTCTCATCGTCATAGTAGTCGTAGTCGACCACCTGTCTTTGGCTGCTGCGGCTTGGCGTTTTTGCCGGCTGATTGCCGTTTAACCTGTCGTAAGTGTCTGCGGCTGCATACTTGTTGGGCCGTCTACGATTGACGAATCCATCTTTCACTGCCTGTCCTCGCTGCGATACCTTTACTTCTGGCGGCGTTTGTGGTGTACTGGGCGTGTACTTTTGTGGCCTTCGCTTGACACCGACGGACTTTCCTGAAATGCAGAAATTAATTGCAATCTTCGATATTAATTTCCGCAGGTAAATTAGAATAACTTAATTAAAATTTTACTAACGTTTTGGCGCAGTAAATTCAGTGGTAGCGGCAACAGTGCCCATGCGTCGTGTGATGGACTCCACATAAGTGTGGTTTGGTTCAACAGGTGAATTCGACTTGGTTGTATGCGATGACTTCAAAGGTGATGCCTTGATGCCGCTCGTCAGCTCACGTCTAGGCACCTGTTCTTCATTGTCGTCGGTGTTTTGTACAAACTGATTGAAATGGTTTGTATGGATGCTCGATTTGGCCACTTGATCACCGACATCGTCGACTTCAAATCCATCCACAAAGAGTGTTGTGGTGAGTGGATCAGATGAAGAAATTGTGCTGGTAGAAATGACTGTGCCATCAGTGACAGTGGGATTGGCGGCGAGCGAAAAGCGGCGCTTAAAAAGTGGGTTCTGGGTGCGAGGCTGTTCGGTGGCTAGAAATGGAAAATGTACAATTAAATAAATATTTATTATAAATATTTGATTTTTGTTAAAAAAGTCTTAAGATGTATGACGTTTTTTTTTGTTTAGCCCCTGGACCTTTTCAAACACCAATGGTTTTGATAAAAAAAATTGTTCGACCACAAAATGTATTTTTCGGTAGGTATACTGAAATTTGGATATATGCTTATGCAATATATATAGAGATACTTACTTACACATAAGAGTAAATGGTACATTATGTAAAAGTAAACAGTCTCCAGAATATGATTTTTAGTTTTTCTTTGCAGTAGTATTAAATTCTATATTTTTGTTCGTTTTGAATTCTATTTGCAAAAGTTCCTCTAAAAATTATATAGAGATACTTACTTACACATATGAGTAAATGGTACATTATGTAAAAGTAAACAGTCTCCAGAATATGTTTTTTAATTTTTCTTTGCAGTAGTATTAAATTCTATATTTTTGTTCGTTTTGAATTCTATTTGCAAAGGTTCCTCTAAAAATTATGTAAAGTTAAATTTCTAATCTGAGATATTTCTTAGCTTAGGGTCCGTTTTCACAAAATTATCTGCACAGCTGTAGCTTTTTAAAACACTTTTTCTCAGACAGATCAACATTAAGAATTTGCACAATAGATCTAAGGTCGCAGTGCACATCCTCTAACATTAAGAATTTCTGAAATTTTCGGATCTTGACATTAATACAAGAGATTGTGTAGTAACACAAGTAATTGTTAAGCAAAAAATACAACCGACTTCAATGATCATATACAAATTTTACTGCTAATTTCTTCATGATCCAATGATCGGAACTATATCAAATTAGTATGGGATCACCCTAGAGGTACCACCTTTCCGGTTCACCAAAGTTATCCGGTAACATATAAAAAATAACCCTTCGATGAATTGACAACCTTCCTGCTTATTTTAAGTCGATGAAAAAAGAAATATAACGCTGTCCAAAAGTTCATTAGCCACTAAAAAGCTACAAAAAGCTGTACAATATTTTTAATTACGGATAGAAAGAGCCCACGCCACGGGTTGGCAGATAAACAGTAAAGATAAAGTCCCTTAGATGGTTTTAAATTTAATTTTAAAATGGCCTAGTCCATGTTTGGGCCTCGGAGTGTACGTACGTCTAAAACACTGGAAGCGTGCGTTCCGTTTATCACAACAGGATCGATTTGGTTTCACGTTTTTCAATCTGGAGACAGGTGCGTAGCTTGATGAATATTTTTATTCTTGAACCCAGTACTGCATACTATAATGATTCGGGCCCCGGCGTAGTCGATTAGACTCCACACACCACCAAAAAGCCAACATGGCAGCTGTAGTGGTGGCCGCTGTGGTGTAGTGGCTAGCAGTGCGCGCTACCACTCCACAGGGCCGGGGTTCAAGTTCTGGTCAAAGAAATATCGCAAAGAAATATAGAAAAAAAAGTAAGTGCGGCTGGGCCACACTAAGGTTATATTTTTTATCTTTTTTCTATCTATATCCCTACCTCTACCCCNAAAATATAGAAAAAAAAGTAAGTGCGGCTGGGCCACACTGGAGAAGTGAAAGTTACGTAACATATAATTTTTGTCTCATAACCAATATCCATGCATACTTATGTACGTACATATGTATGTACATACATCTGCTTTTGCTTAAGGTTATATTTTTTATCTTTTTTCTATCTATATCCCTACCTCTACCCCTGTTCGTTCTAATAACATTTCTGTTATTCTGTTTTCCTTTATCATTTTTATCTTTATACTCTATCGATAACAAAATCGATAGTAATATCCAACATAATATCAATCACAAAACCGACAAAAACTGTCGATAACAAAATCGATGACAAATTCGGCAAAAATTTCGATAGCAAAATCGATAATAATATTAGTATAAAATCGACGAAATTATCGATAACAAAATCTATAAATAATCGATAACGAAAACGATAACAAAAATCGATTAGAAAATCGATAAAAATATCGATAACAAAATATACAAAAATATCGTTAACAAAATCGGTAAAAATATCGATAACAAAATCGATAAAAGTATCGATAAACAATCGACAATAACGGTACCGATAACAAATGCGATAAAAATATCGAAAACAAAACCAATAACAATATCGATAACAAAATCGTTAAAAATATCGATTACAAAATCGGTAAAAATATCGATTATTATATCGAAAAGTTCCGATAATATCGACAGAAAAATCTACATAAAAATCGATACAAAACAGATAAACATATATATTATTATATCGATATGTCACAAAATCGATAAATATCGAAAACAAAGTCGATAAATATCGATAACAAAATTTATAAATATCTATAACAAAATCGATACATTTCGATAACAAACTCGATAAATATCGATAACAAAGTCGATAAAAAATATCACTACCAAAATAGTTAAAAATATCGATTAAAAATTCGAACAAATCGATAAAAATATCGACTATTATATCGATAAGTTCCGAAAATATCGATAGCAAAGTTGATAATAATATCGATAAAAATTTCGATAACAATCGATGAAGATGTCGATAAAAAAACCGATAACAATATCGCTTATTTTATCGAGAAGTCTCGAAAATCCCGAAAGTCTCTAAAATCCCAAAATAGTTCCCAGATTGAGTATCTGTGTCTCTCTCTATATCCTTTCCTCTTTAATTACTTTTATTTTAATCTTTTTTCCCTATCTGCATCTTTACTTTTATCGGTATCCTCATCCTCATCTTTGTTTTTATTTTTATGTTTATCATTTTCTTCATCTACATATTCCCCTTCACCTTTGTCCTTATACATATAAGTATAGTGTTTAAATTTACCTTGGTCTTCATTTTTGCCTTTATCTTTACCCATATTTGTTTTTGTTTTTATTTTTACCTTTGCAATTATCCTTTTCTTTATCTATGTACGTACTCACCTTTACTTTCATTCTTGTATTGGTCTTTTTCTAGGTGTTATTCTTTAACCTTTTATTAGGAAATTTTTGATAAATTAATACCATATGCATACACACAAGGAGCACTTGTTTCAGCCCCAACCATTTCCGTTGCACCATTTCCGTTGCATCATTTCCGTTGCATCATTTCCGTTGCATCATTTCCGTGTGCAATTTCTGTTGAATTTGCCAATTTACTACCAACAAACCAACCGCCGCTAAAGAAATTTCACTTCAAAAAGGTTTTTTCTTAACAGCGGTCACCCCTCGGCGGTCGCCCGGAATTCAATTATATTATATGGGCAAATCTAAAAAGCAGGTAACCTTTGTGTTAAGTATTTAGCTTTATTTTCACTGTTGTAAACTATATCAAGCTGGTTGCTTTTGGATATAATTCATTGACGTATACTTGAAGCCTCAAACAAAATTTGGATCAATTTGCTGCATAACTTTTGAATTATAAGTGTTTAAATAAAAAAAATAATAAAAACAAGCGAATTTTTATGGTAAGTAATTTTTAAGAGGAGCACAATTAATTATGTCACAACTTTTAAAGCACACCATATTCTGATTTGAAGTTTAATGGGTATTTAGCATTTAGAAAAGTGTGCATTCAAAAATTACGAAGTAGCAAGTAACTCAATGTCTGTACCTCCACATTTCACAAAATTTTCAAAATCTTCGGTTTATCGTGTATAGTTTTTTAAGCATTTAATTTTAAGAATTTTTTAAGCATGTATTGTGTTCCACAAACAATTGCGAATAATTTTGTACCTTAGCTAAAGGTGTGCTTTCAGAATAAACCAACTTTTAAAGATAAACTATTCTGCAATCTTAAGCGTAATTTTTATTCCAAAAACATCTTAATTGAAGCCACATTTGGAAAATACGTCGAAACGATCTAAATATTTTTATAACTACTAGTCCTTATAACGTTACATATACCTGAAAAATGCTTCAAACAATTTTTCTCTAGAAGTGTGTAAAACTCTGATTTAGTACTTTTAATTATGCTCCTTCTTTTAGTCAGAATATTTCGAGCGTGGCATCAAATCAAAGTTATTTCGACAAAGGTTCTGATATTTGCTTTTACTTAATTGGAGTCTTCTAAATTCAATGGCGTCCCCAGTTTTGCTCGATTGGCTCCACTGTTGGATATAGCGGTAATTGAAACTTTGCTTAAATTTGAACTATTTTCTAAAAAAACTTCCTCAGTTTTAAAAATATTTTACTAAAATTTTGCACATGGTTGTATTTTAATATTTCCTTTACTACCTCTTAAAATCATCGAAATCGGTTCACTCTAACATCTAGCTCCCATACAACTGAATGTTCAGAGACGTTGTTTTGCGATATAACTCCTCCAATTAAGCAGGTAAAAATTTAGTATAGGTTCAATTTAACATATAGCACGCATACAATTTATTATTCATTTATGAAGTTAAAGTTATAGCGCAAAAACACATATCTGAGTAATCGGTTGTTTGTCCAACATTTTAGCAAAATAAATTCAAAACTGAGGGAGCTATTTATAAAATAGTTCAAATTTAATCAAATATTCAAGTACCGTTATCTCGAAAACCGAAGCAAATCTGGTAAAATGGGGCCCGCCATTGAATTTAGAACGTCTCAATTAAGTGAGCTCAACTTTCAAAATCTTTGCTCAAAATTTACAACTTGAACAGCGTAATTTGAACCCAGCTTATTCTTTTGTTTTCTATTTCATGTTTATTCCTCGTCTAACTTTTGAAACACTTGATGAAAATGAACTACACTTATATTTATCGATTTATTAAGAGATTACGAACAAAATGATATATAAAACATAGGCTCACAAATTTAAAATTTTTTTTTTGTGCAGAGTGTACCTACTTTTTAGATTTGCCCATATAGTTTATGTGCCTACGAGTTAATTTAAATTGAGCTGAACTACAAAGTTGTGATCAACCATCGTCCCATTTATCAAAAGAAGGAAAGTCAATTGAGTTCTCAGAAATGGCGAAATATCTATGGGTTACTCATTTGGAACTCACATTTCTCGAATGTTACCAACAAGGCTAAGACTTCATGTTAAGACTTGGTGAACAACACCCAAACTAACGTATTGGTCTTTAAATACGGCATTAACGGTTTTTACATATGCGGCACTGGCCTGGTGGACAAAAGCTAAGTAATTAAACGCGGGTGCCACCTTGAGCAAGCAAGCTGCACCAACTGGTGTGCGCGGCCATCACAGGAGCTGTGCGAACCTGCCCAAAGAATGCCCTTGGTGCCATTAAAGGTATTCCCAATTTGTCTTTTCTGACTTAAAAAAAGGTATGCTGGAGCGCCTACGGCTGCCCAATGCTATCAGCATGAAAAGTGGAGATCTTCGGGATCATTTGGAGGTTTTCAAGCAATTCCTGTATGATCGCGCTATCAAGACCACGGACGTCATACTACCGAAGTTATCCTTCTACAAACCTTGAAAAGTCAGAATTTTTGAAAGGGACTGCTGTGAAGAGATAATAACTATAACTGATGAAGGGTCACAAGTATGGATACCGACAGAGCGAAGACGGTAGCACAGGGGCAGGCGCACTTGGACCAAGATTCCAGAAAAGTCTGCCAATATTCCAGGCGGAAGTCTCCGCAATCGAGGTCTGTGTTCGCGAAGGTCTTCGTAGACCTTAGGAATAAATAATATGTCGGGTAGTCAGGCAGTGTTAAAGGCCCTAGACTCTTTTAAAATGGCATCAAGGCTGTAAAACACATTTGAACCAGCTGGGAGCCCAAAATAGCGTAACTATGTGGTAAATTCCAGGACATGAAGGGATTGAAGGCAACGAAAGGGCTGACTGTCTTGCAAAGCGTGGTCCCCAAATGCGCTTACGTGCCCCGAGCCTTTCTGCGGTACATATAAAGGATATACTGCAGCGCTACTTTGAAGCTGGGAAGAACCTCAGATTGCGGGCTACTGGAGGAAGTTAAAGGGAACGAGACAATTCAAGCGACCCATAACTCCATCCAGGAGGAACTCCGAAAGTCTCCTTGAACTTGAGCAGGAGGGTGTTAGAACTCAAACTGGCTACCTGACAGGACACTGCAAATTAAGGTACTATTTGAATAAAATGAGGCTTTCTGTAGAGACTAACTGCAGGTTTTGTGAGCTGGTGGAGGAAACCTCAGAACATATTCTATATGACTGCCCACGTATCACGAATAGCAGACTGATACACCTTGGGGACCGATTTTCTTCGTCATCCAAAATTTGGAACATGAAACCCTAAGGTTGGAGTGATTAAAACTAGGGTTTACCACAATAGATCGTTTTTAGGTCGCAGTGAAAGTATTCCCGACGTAATAATAATAATAATTAAGATACATACATTTGTACAAGGCTTTACAATAAAAAGAATTGTTATACGGAGTTAATTTATTTTTATTGTATTAGCTATGTTGCCGCCGTATCATCCATTGCCCGATAACTTACCACCAGTGTTGGCAAAATGTTAATCTGATTAACGACTAAAATTAACGATTAAAATGTTTATCGTGATTGACGATTAAAATTAATTAATCGTAACCAACTGTACGATTAATGATTAAATTTTTATAATCGTTAATCGCTTGCTGCGATTACGATTAATTAATTTTGATCATTAATCGTTATTCCAATTAAAAAGAAAATCTGATTAAGTTGTCTAGTTTGTCCGAATTTGAAACCAAACACCAGTTATAGTAATTAGTTTGTGTTTTACGCTTATAAAATGCACATAATATAAAAAAAAAATTAAATTATTATTATTAGTAATAAATAAACTGGGAATTTTTACAACCAGCGCACATATGCAGAGGGATATTAAAACCTAGTTTGTAAAACGTCTGTTGGTATAGATCTTAATACAAATGAGCACCAAATTGCTTAGATTGATGAGGAAACCCGACTTAGCCAGACCCGATTAACTGGCTTTGTGTGCACGGGAAAATTCCACCATAAATTAAATTATCACCAAACCTACTTAACCAAATTAAGGGTTAATGTTTAAAAATTAATTTTTTTTAATCGCGGTTACGATTAACCGTTTAATCCGATTAAAAATATTCATGACTAACTGTAATCGGATTAAATTTAATCGAATTAACTAATTGAGTAAAAAATCAATCGATTAGTGCCAACACTGCTTACCACACATCGTTCGAGAAAATAAAATCGCACTCACCGAGAAAAAAACGGGTTTGAAAAAGGAGAGAAACCTACGCCTTTCATAATTAATCAAATAAAACGTGAATTAATAGACTGCTAGTAAAAACAAGGACTTTTCTTTCTTTTTCCCCACAACAATACTTTAAACAAGTAAGAAAGTCTAAGTTCGGGCAGAGCCGAACATTAAATACCCGGCGCAAGTATTAAATACATGTTTTTCGCCTTTCCGAAAGCTACCCCTACATGGTAAGCCGGGGTGTATCAATTTTGAGTAAATTAGCGTCTTTAAATTTCGAAATATTGCAATTTCAAGCATTTATGAAATTTACCGTTATATGAAAAGCGGCCGTAATTTTAGTCCGATTTCAATAATTTTCAACGTTTTGCTTTTATTTGGCAAGGACAATAAAAATACCGAGTTTGGTACAAATTGATAGAACGGTTACCGATATAAATATATGTGGTCATAAGTGGGCGGTGCCACGCCCATTTTCCAAAATTTAACCATAAACGTATTTCTTGGTAAAGAATTGTTGCGAGCATCAATTTTGAATAAGTTAGCTTTAATATTTACTGATTTATCGAAGATTTCGTATTTCTCTAAATTACCCTTATATGGAATGTGGGCGTGGTTATTGTCCGATTTTAAAAATTTTCACCCATTTGATATGCTGTACCAAGGCGAACAACTGTGCTAAGGTTGGAAGAAATCGGTGCAGCGGTTGCCAAGATATACACATGTAACTATAAGTGGGCGTGGCTACGCCCATTTTTCAAAAATTTATAATATTCTTATTTTTCGTCTAAAAGTTATTATAAATATCAATTTTGAGTGATTAATCTTCAGTAGTTACTAAAATATCACAGTTTTCGTGTTTCTGAAAATTACCGCTATATGGGAGGTAGGCGTGGTTATTGTCCGAAAGAAGTACACGTACCAAGTTTCGTTAAGATATCTTAATTTTTACTCGCGTTATCGTGTGCACAGACGGACGGACAGACGGACGGACGGACGGACAGACAGACAGTCACCGCTTAATCGATTTCTCTTTTCATCCTGATCATTTAGGTATACATTTGTCTATATCTATCTCGATTCGTTTTGCCTGTTACAAACAACCGTTATGTGAACAAAGTTATAATACCCTTGTGCACAAGTGCGCTCGGGTGTAAAAATTTAAACATAAATCATTAATTGGGGCTGAGCTCGCCTGCAAGTATACGCGTGGATTCATACACGTGAGCGTTTCTTGCAGAACGACATAACGGCATCGGCCGGTATTGGCATATAAAGCATAGTTCACTCAATATCGGTACGCATGAAATTGGTTATATCTGTTTAACAGGTTTTCAGAAAATAATATTTAATATATTAAAGTAAAGTATTCCGCTATAGATAGATGTTAGCGAAAGTTTCATATTTTGCTTGGATAAATAAATAACAGATAATTTCTTTGATAATGATAAAATTTTTCTGAACACCCGTTCTAGAGACTTGGATAGTCAACTTGTTCCACTAAACTATCTTTAGTTTATGTTTTTTTCATGGTTCGCGCATCTATACTAATTTTGTTTTGAATAAATACCAGGTATTTTTCGATTTGACGTAAATGGGACATATTCGTAAATTGATGACTTCCAGAACTTTTTTCACATCTTTGGCTTCAAACCGATATAAAGTTACCTGTGAATAATTAATTTTCATTAAAACCAACCCAAACTTTACTGAAGGTCTAAAGTAAATGATATAATGGCTTAACACTTTGTGCAAGCGCTCCTTCCAGCATATTCTTGGGGTCATATGACGCATTGTGGAGTCTGATCGAGTTTTAATGAGACTGTTTCGATTCTCTCGTCATTTCATATCGCTTTGACAACTGTGTCAACTTATATAAATCTAGTTTTAAGAGGATATCAACCTGTTTCTTTTTAGCTTACAAAATTTAACTTTGGAGTTAACCGAAGTCAAGTTTTAAACATGTTTTTTAGTCATTATTAAAAAATACCACATTTGGTGTTAACATTGGAGTAAAGTAAACGGGTGCGGTTTTGGTTATAAGATTTATTTAATCTAACAGAATTTTGTATGTTATAACTCAATAAGGTTTAAGTCTTGCCATAGGTTGCATTCGCTGAGCTGTGGATAATTGTTTCCCAATTCTCTCGCGCGATCTTCTGATGAGCCGATATTTTTTTTCTAATTGAGGTAAAGAGCCTTATCCTTAAGCTGGTGCGAAATGGTGTTTTTTTTTTAATGATTAGCTTACTACTTTAGTTTAGGCAGAAGGAATCCATTCATTGATTTTGGGAGGAAAATTTGAAGGTTTTAGTATATATAATTTTAATTTGATTTTTGATCTCGAAAATGTTTGATTTTCAACGAATTTGTTCAAGCAGTTTGTGAGCAGCCACTTCCAACGCGAATAAAACGGTACAATTAAAAGCCAGTACTATGAAATTTCAACCTCATTGTTTAACGATCTGCATTGCAACTTTTTAATACATTCCCACAATTGCTGCACAGGAATTGCAGCAAAAGTTCTTCCATACAAGCTGTCAAATTCAGACACTCGCGGAATACGTATACATTAAAATTTTATCGTTTTAGCAGTGTCGTCGTAAGGCATGTGCGTATGCAAGGTTTGCGGGAAAGAATCAAATAAAGACAGCACAGAAAACTGGGTACTGTGCGATGGGTGTGAACTCTGGTACCACTTTGAGTGCGTAGGTGTTGACGAGAGCGTACAACATCGGAACTGGAACTGCTCCCTTTGTACCGAAGGTGGCGATAGTGCAAACGTTATTTGCACTCCTGCAAATCCATTGTCACATGTGGTCTAGTCGCACTACACTATGGGGTTGAAACTGGATGAACCTGCTCCAACGCCAGTTGTATTTAACTCGTTACCAGCCAACGACGAAACAAACCGATAACATCAGCTCGCGTTGGCAATGTTAGAGGAGAAAAGAGCCGTGGAGGAGCGCTACATCGAAAAAAAGTACCGACTACTTGCTAATATGAACTCGGCAGCCATGTCAAGCTTGCAAATAGAAACGAGCAGCGGCCCAGTGAGTTTTAAAATAGCTGCGCGATAAGCTATAGCAAAAGACTTGCCACCGTTCAGCGGTGACCCCGAGGAGTGGCCTATGTTTGTTAGCATCTTCGACCATAGCACTTCAGCCGCAGGCTTTTCCAATGTCGAAAATATGGTATGACTGCAAAGGTGCCTGAGAGGCAAGGCTCGGGAACTAGTTAAAGACAAGCTGTTCTTACCAGATTGGTTACCGACGTCATCGATATAATAAAAACGTTCTTCGTTCAACAATCCAATGCTGGTAAAGGAGCCAGTCGATAAATTTCCCAATCAGCATAAATTGAGCTGGGAGATGGAGTGGCACTTCACCAACCATTAAATAATTCAGGGGCTGGCTCTATCGAATGGCGGAGGCGGCCTCTACGGTAGCATCACCAGCGTTCTACAAAACCAGCTCAGTCAAGACGCATAGCCAAGGTGAGTGCACTCCGTCGAGAATTCCTCCTCCAAAGAAACAGGATATTTCACAAAGACACAACCGTTCGCAAGGACCAACTTTTCCATGATTAGACACTCAAGCATTCGACAATCAAGTTCATCGCATGTGCAGTTGAACATTGCGCTGCACAGTGTGGAAAATTCCATTGCTTGTCGGAACAGTAGAGGTGGGAAACAGTAAAAAAGTTGGAGCTTGTTATCCATGCCTTAAACCCCATAACAAAGGGTGTTTCTCAAAAAAGAGTTGCGGCATAAATAGCTGCCCTCGAAAGCATCATCCATTACTTCACAGCGAAGGTATCGAAACTCCCGTCGACGACGAAAAGGACCAAGCCCACGTGAACACGCACCGAAGTGCGTGTAGCCAATATCTCCGAATTATGCCCGTAAGCCTGCAAACAGCCAGCAAAACCATTAAGATTTACGCGTTTCTTGACGAAGGGTCTTCCGTGTCTCTCATTGGCGAAGCGGCGTTCGAAAAACTCGATATCAAAGGACCAGTGGACCAGCGAAACTACACGCAACGAAATTGCATCCGTAAGGGCATCAATACAGATCTCAACTCCAAATACCGGCAAATTGTACTGGCTCAACAACGCACACAATATAAAAAATATCGCTCTACCTAAACAAACGATTAACGCAAGCGGACTTCGTGGTAAATATCCGTATCTAAAAGACATACCACTGCAGTCATATTACGACGTTCAGCCAACACTACTTATTGGAGTCAACAACTGGAAGATTACTGTTCCACACAGGATCCTTGAAGGCAGAAGGGACGAACCCATCGCTCCTAAATGTTTACTTGGATGGAGCGTACAAGGTACATCGACCGCATCGAGTTACGTGACTATGCACCCCTGCTACTGTAGATGACAAGAACTGCATGGTACAGTAAAAGACAGCTTTAGCCTAGATTCCGTAAAAATTCCCAAGGTGCAGTCAGCCGAGGACCAGCAAGCGATTGAAATTCTCGACCGGACATGCATGAAGGCGAACGGCCAATTTGAAGTCGGCCTCTTATGGCGCAACGCGCTCAATCCCTTAACTGTCCGAAAGCCAAAATCAAGCCAGATCCAGATTTGAACGACAAAATTTATAAGAAAATTCGTAACCTATTGCAAAAGGGTTATGAGGTGGAGCTATCAGAAGTGGAGATTACCAACCAGAACAAGCACACATGGTTCTTGCCAATTTTCATAGCTCTGAATCCCAATAAGCCAAATAAAATAAGGCTCGTTTGGGACGCAGCTGCGAAATCTCATGGAGTTTGCTTAAACACTTTCTACTTACCGGACCAGATCTTTTGAATCCACTTAACGAGATTCTGCTAGCATCCAGAGTAGGCCAGGTGGCATTCTGCGGGGACATCGCGGAGACAAAGGACGGGCATGCACAACGATTCCTATGGTACAACAAAGCCAGCAACAACGTAAACGTGAACGTAATGCACACAATGACTTTCCGCATAAGTTGTGCGCCATGCATTGCGCACTACATACGTGACAAGAACGCAGAATCATATCGCCAGTAGTATCCCCAATGACTACATCGACAGTAAGGACAGCGAGCAGGAGGCTCTCAAGGTGGAGACTCCGGTTCGCAAGTGTTTAAGCGACTTATGCATTTCCCGCATAAACAAAGAGCAGCGACCACCCACACGCATTTCCATATATTGCGTTTCCCGCATAAACCAAGTGCAGCGAACAAACACACGCACTTGTGTTTAAAAGTAATTCGCTCGTTCTTAATTGGGTCTGCATTTTTTTATGCAATTCTCAAATAGCTCTTCGCTGAACTTAGTGAAGTGATAAGTCGCTGGCATTTTCAGCCATGGTCAATGCTCAACCAGCTTGACTATCACACGATGCTTTAAGCATCACTCTCACCAGTGTTGCCGTTTTAGCCCTTTGGTGGCTAGATTTAGCTACCACATACTTTTTTTGGCCACATAAATTTAAAATTGCCCCTAGCCCTTTTTTTAGCCCTTCGGAGAATTTATTCATACTTGGCATGAAAAAGTTGTATATGCTTAGTTTGATCAAATTTTTTTGTAAGAGATGAATTTTTAAACTAAGAAAGACTGATATATATTCATATATGTATTGTATGTTTCTTACGTTTTTATACATATATACTATAAAAGTGTTAGGGCTGTTAACTTATCTATTAAAGATTTAACTATAGTTTAAAATAGATAAGTTTACGGCCCTCAGGGCCAGTTTTTCAGTGCCAGTTTAAACTCAGATTAAGTAAACTGAGTTAATTTTCGCTCGCTAGATTGAACAGCCGGCTGACATTTGATTGGCTGATCTTAATACGCGTTTAAACTTAGTGTAAACGACGGCCGTACACTGAAAAACTAGCCCTTAATACGCTTAATTTGTTAAATGGATCATCAACATGGACCGTGTATGTTCTTGTGGTGTGCTAGTGCGACTTCAAAAACAATTTGAAAATTTTATGATTGTTGTGAGTGGTGAAATTAGCTCAATTTTCTAAGTAAAAAATATTTTGGCGGAAATTTCTTG
Organism: Rhagoletis zephyria; assembly: GCF_001687245.7. Taxonomy (NCBI): domain Eukaryota; kingdom Metazoa; phylum Arthropoda; class Insecta; order Diptera; family Tephritidae; genus Rhagoletis; species Rhagoletis zephyria. Next base: position 79,964 of record NW_016157506.1, read on the forward strand.
CAGTCCAAGGGGGGGTTTGTGGAATATTAAGTTCACGATATTGCAGTTTTGAATTACAAAAAAAACAATATTTAACAAAATGGTAGAAAAATTATGAATTTTCGGCTCTTAGTTATTGCGATCTTTCCTCGACCTCAGTTGTAACGAAATAAATATTGTACCAAGCCAGCATGCTGGTAAGTTATAGGCTTCGAGCCTGATGGTACAATCACTTGATCGAGCCAGCATGCTGGTGTCGTATATTTCCCCTTTTACTTATACAAAAAGGTTTTGGTTGGATAAAATATTCACTTTTTTCCAGAGTTCATTGTTTTTCTATACCATTACTTATTGAAAATGTTTACGTGTATACTTATATATGTATATGTAAGTAAACAATTTTAGCTACCATTTTTAGCCACAACGACTGTTTTTAGCTATTTTTAGCCCTTTTTTTAAAGGAATTTGGCTACCACTAAAAATGATTCGCGGCAACACTGACTCTCACTCCACTCCTGTGGGATTTTTGGTATGGTAGTAAGCTATGGCTTACAAGCCACACTGGGGCTCTGCATGAATGCATCCCTGAATAAAACCCAGCTCATTGCACAGCAGCCTACGGTAGCTAGAGCCTGACTCCTCCAATGGAGTCCCCTAATTGATACATGGTAAAAGGGGCATATCTTGCGCTACCGCAATGGTAATCCCTACCTCCTCTACTACTCTAACTCGATCACAACTCCAATCCTGGTATCCCGCTCTCCCTCAGCTAAACAGCAAGGTTCATCAAACTGGTGGATCCGAAATCCGAAATTGGACGTCGAACTCCACTAACGTCCTTATGCTGCTACTCGATGACGACTTCGCAGCGCAAGCACCAGTCCAATTTGGTGGCACAGAAACGGTGTTAGGTATGTATTGGGTGCCACACACTGACGTTTTCAAATATGTCCTCAGGTTTGCCCGGCTGCGACGTGACGTACTGACGTAGTCCCCACCAATAGAAAGGTTCTATAGTCCTCATTTCAATTTTCGAACACGCTGGGGCTACTGTCGTGTCACACAATCAGCTTAAAAAGACTCCTCCAACATGTATGGTGAGCCAACATAGGATGGGATTAAATGCTGCCTGAGTCACTACACCACCACTGGTGTCAGTGGAAGCAGCTTCACTTGCACTTCAGCGCCATATACTGGTCCGATTTCAAAACAGTGTTACAGTGGCTAAAGATGGACCCGCGTAACTTCGGAAAGGTGCTTGAGAGCTACAACAATACACAATGGCGATGGGTTCCAACAAAGTGGAACATAGAAGATGGGGCGACGAAGGTCAATAGCACGGTGGGAGCTAACAGTGGTTGCAGGGTCCAGAGTTCTTGAAATAGTACGAGAGCGAGTAGCTGCAACAAGCACAGAATTTCGAAGAAACATATATGATAGAGATGAGAAAACACTTACACGTAACTCGAAAAAATGATGCCATAAAACTTAACGTGGAATATTTCTCAGAGTGGCGTCGCTTATAAAGAGCAGTAGGAACCTTTTTTTTGTACTTCCATCGATTGAACGCTGAAAGATTCAACTGGACCAAACCGAAAAAGATTTTTCTACATAGGGTTCTCCAAAAATGTGTTTGGAAATCTCGCTAAATGAGCTATGACAGCTACCACTGATTTTTTTTACTTAGATAGTAATTTTGTTAATATTTGGCAACTCTGGATCACAAATTTTTGTTTTTTTTTTTGGGTTCCACGTATCCAATTCCTTTAAAAATATTTTTAATGTACCGTTAATCAGTTAAAAACAAAAACTGGTTTCACTTAATCACGTATATCTTACGAAGAGATGACGTATGAGTACGGTGACCATTCGTACTCAAGAATGATAGAATACAAGATTGCGCCGATTGAAGCAGAATTCGTGAGAGTAATTTTGGCGTGACGTCATCGTAGAGTTGACAACTGAGAGTGATGTGCTGAATTGTCAGTACCCAATACTTAATACTTACTTCTGTAACCAGTTAGCGACAAAAATGCTTCAAACAAGTAAGAGTTTCTCTGTATTATGGCCTCGAACCGATATATATATGTACATTTCTCCTTTGAATCAGTATTAAAGCTATATTGGCTCCTACATTCGGGTTTTGATAGGCGAGTCTCCCCTGAAACTTTGTTTTCCATATTTTTGGCCTATGTGCGCTTTTATTCGAAACCTAAATGTTTCGGTACCGAATATCGAGAGTATTGGATACTTAAAAGTATTGATTCAGCACATCACTACTGCTGTCATCTCGACTGTGACGTCAGCAAAGCAGCTGATTCTGTCGAATTCACAGAGAGCCGATTAGCGGTGTTGACATTGGCGCCACCTTCTGTATTCTCTCCACCGTGATTCGTATCGATTTTGGCGGGATAGTTCCGATTTTGAGAAAATTTTCCCGCTGAATATTTTTTAAAAGTCGGGACATGTAAGTGTCCCTATTTTTCATATTTGTATCGAATAAAATCCGATTTTCAGTGTCTTCTTTATTCATTTAATAATAGTATCCTTGTACTCTGGCCCAAAAATCATTTTTCGCACAAACGTGGCAGCACTTTCGTTATCACAAAGGACATCGAGTATAAGGTAGCTATAAACATAGCCAGCATCCTTATTTTCTATGATCTTTGGTTATGTTTTATTCTGTCAAACTGGTAGTATCGCTATATTGCATATAATACTAATTCCCTCAAAAAAATTGTGGATATGAAAAATATAAGCTGTAGATACAGTGGCGAAATATAAATAGAGAAGAGACATTTTAGCATTCTTTCGCTATTCCCCTTTCGATTATTTAAACTTTATTATTTTTTTATGAAAGTGTAGCTCGTTATCTAACAAAGACCATGTAAGTCAAAATTTCAAATTTGTACAAAAATTAGCAACATTCGACAAAGTTCTTCAATATTTTAAACTTTTTAGTTAGATTTCTTATGCCGATTTCGTTTCTACCGAAAAATGAAACCTTATCTTTGTCCTCTACGCACAAACACTAAGAAGAGGGCGATGAGAAGGCAACATTTTTTGTAGAAACGATATCGCCATTAAAAATATTATGAGTATACAGTTGTGTAGCCCATTAAATTCAAAGTGAAAATTTTACGTAGCTACCATGATTTTTGGTAATTTTTTGTTTGTGGAAGTTGTTGCTCATTTTCTCCATACAAAAAGTTGTTGGAACTAATTTGGATGGAAGAAAATGCGCGAACAAAAAATTGCCAAAAATCAACGGTATGTCCACGGTACTTCAAACTTGCACTTTATTATACTAAAATTTTATGGGATATAAAACTGCAACTGCATTGTTTTGAATAATTTTAGAAAATCTGATAAAAATTTTATCAACATTTGTTAATATTCGTCGAATATTCGTGATTTACATGTTTTTTTAGATAGCAAGTTTTCATAAAAATAATCAGGGCTATCACGGAATCCATCGTAGAAAATCTACGAATTCAAATGCCCGCTACGAATACGAAAAAATTGCTAAAACTGAATCCGAGTGAACTCGAAAATATCGTTGCCAGCTTCAAATGCTGATTCGAAATCAGTTAGTGCAAAGGAAACAACAGACATTTATGTATGCCATTTTGCTCGCGCTGCCCCATCAGGCGCAATGGCTGAGTGTGAAAAGCACTAGACCGCCAATTGAGAGAGCCTAGTTCGAGTCCGAGTCGTTGGGCAGCGGAGATTTTTTTCTTTTTTTATTTAATTTTGTTTGTTTTTTTAATAAATATTTTTTTTTTAGTTTAGATTTTATTCTTTTAAATAGAAAAATATTTTTTTCTTTAAATTAATTTTTATGATATTAAAGTAATTAGGTTTATTTCCTAATAAATTGTTGCAAACTATTATTTCCTCGATTCATAAAAAATATTAATTCATTAAATAGCGTCTAGCAGATGAATGCGTGTATGTAGATATGTATGTATGTATGTATGGCATTGGTATTTTACGTCTACGTTTACACAAATATATGGAATTATATCAAACTATAACAAATTTGGAGTATAATAAATATTTAATATTAAAAATAATGCAGCTTTCTTCCATTATTTTTAAGATTGAGTGATTTTAAATTTTGTTCCGACAGCATAATCTCGTCGTAGAGTATTTGTACGAATCTTCATTACGAACGGATTCAATGAAGGCTCTCTACGAATTTCGAATTTACGTTCGTAGCCATTAGGATTCTGTGATAGCACTTTCGTAGATTTCACGAAAATCGAAGCTACGATGGATTCTGTGATAGCCCTGAATAAACATTTTTAAACACAAGAAAGTAGCCAAAACTTCCGAATGTGTATTTTCCCTATTTATGTACATTCCCGCCACCGTATATCGTCACTACACACGAATAAAGGCGAAAAAAGACGCGTAAAAAATTTACGAAAAGAGACGCTTAAGGGGAAACTTCGGCGAAGAAAGACGCGAAACCTAGTTTATGACGAAGAAATACTGGCCAAGGACTGTCACTTCAGCATCATTCCCTAACTACTCTTTGGGGAATTTTCATACTGGTACACCCGCAAACATAGTCGACCGCGAAAAGAAGTTTACGGGTCTTTCTTCGCCGTCAAATATTTTAACGCGTCTTTCTTCGCCGTCAACTATGTTAAGAGTCTTTCTTCGCTGACTTTTTTTTATGCGTCTTTTTCGCGGTCAACTTTTGAGCTCGCTCCTTTATTCGTGTCTAGTGACAATATATTGTGTGTAAAAATTTGTGTGATAATTTTTAATTTTTTTTCTCATTGTTTTGTTTTAAATAAAACTGTATTAAAAGATTTTATGATGAAGATGAGGAAATGTATCGCGTTTTGGCCACAAATATCTGGTCACCGTACGGATGAGTAACATCCTGTCCTGGTTCATACAAAATATCTTTGCGCATTTGCATTTGACCACTCATCCCGTTTTTATTTATGCATCGATTTTCTTCATTGATAGCCTTAATATTTTTTTTGTAACAGAACAGGCTTTAACAAAAATAAAAATTGCAATAGAATATGTTGTTTTTTTAAATTTTTTCTCTGTTAAAGTTGGAAAGTTCTTTCATTTTTTCATAAAAAAAACAAAAAAACTCAAAAATGGTTAATTAATTTCTTACAAACTATCAGGCCTATCGAAAAGTGGTGTATATACGGTTTATGGATTTTTAGCTTTCATTTGGCATACTTCATATTAAGATTGTTCAATTACTTCATAAGATGATTACGTCATTAAGTGAAACCACTTTTATTTTTTAGCTGAATAACGGTAAATTACAAATATCCCGAAAACTTATGCATAGGAAAAAAATTAACACGATTTTCGGAATCAGCGAGCAATTCTACATAGGGATTGGATAGTGGCATCCAGTGTACAGTAGTCCGAGATGTTATTTAAAATACCTATATAAAATATAAAATACGTATTTGTATTTTGTATTTAAGTACTTTTTTACAAGAGTATTTTGTATTTATATTTTAAATACCCTTTTAAGCGGTATTCTCAAGAAAAATCCCAAGAAATATTTTTCATTATTTGTGTTTATTGAAAAAGTACTCTTCTTTTGCTGTAAATTTTTTTGAAGAAATAAATATTCGATAATTTTTTCTTGAAAGCTGCAAACTGGTTTAAGATATTTTTAAACAAGAAAATTTCTTTTCCATTTCGTGCGCGTCATTTTATATGATTTTTTTGTTTTTCTTGAGAGCTGCAAACAGTCCTTTATACAGAAAGTAATTTGGAAAAAAGTAAAGTGCTAAAAGTTAGGAAAACGTGTGGGGCATTGGTGAAGTTGTGTATATCGAAAATATTAGAAAAATTCCGAATCAATGATACTTTTTTACAATGTCTTAAGTCTCTAGATTCTGAAGTCGTTTTAAATGAATGTAAAAGAATTAGCTGCAAGTCTTTAGAAAGCATAGCGGTATACAAATAAGTTGACCATTTTAATTTAAAGGATGGAAAAGTATTTTGGGTGCTTTATCAAAGAAAGTAAAATTAGCGATGCAAATGTTTGGGTGGTAGTCGTTAACAAAAGGATAGTAAATGGAGATTTATTGAATCGAAATTTTAGGGGAATTACATATATAGTTTTGTAATATTTTTTATCAATCTAATGCTAACTGCCAACAATTTTTTCATTGTCAAAACGAAAAAGAGAATCAGAATAAGCGAATAAGGATTAAATGCAATATGTGTAGTATGGTGCCATCGAAAATGCTTTTTTGAAAATTTCAAGACCCTGCCCCCTAATTTTATTAGTTTTTATGAGAAATATTATTGCCTATTTTTATTAATTTTTTAAAGGTCTTTTAGAGGTCGCGACCTGTCGATTTAGGCCAGAAAATACGATTTTTGTAGATTTATGAGTTTTTGAATGACTATTTTTGGTTCAATTTCAAAGACCGAATATGGTCTGAGAAGAGAATATATAGGCCTTTAAAATGGTGTATAATAATCTATGTCGGACTTGGCTTGTTGGGATTTATTATCGGGTAAAATAAAAAACCCCATCATCCATAATTTTCCACCATCAAAAATTTCCACAATTTCAAAATATGTAGTACTATCTAAAATTAAATCTATTTTTAAATAAACTGATAGCTGATTTATTTTGGAACGAATTTCCGTCATCCCTTGTCAAGTTTGGTTTGCAGACAAACCGGTTTCATTTTTCGGAGAACGGAAATTCGTTCCAAAATAAATCATCTTACCACCCTCTCGGAAAAATCAACCAACACCAACAAACTGATAGCTCGTTTATTGCAATCACACAAAAATTGTCGAAGTTAGGCGACTTTTCTTAAATACGACCTTGAATTTATATTGTGTATATATCGGACTTTCAGAATTTTTGAGACATATGGCTAAGGAATTCATGAATATTTATTCAAAATGGATATATACAATCGCTCTTTAGCAAAAAAGTGGGTTTTCAAGACATTTTAGGAAAATGGGGTTGACACCGTCCACTTATATCATATATGTGTATCTCAAAAACTACTTGACCGATCTCGATTGTGCTTAGCCTCCCTAGGTTCCGTCTTAAATATTTTTGAAATCGGACAAAACCTACTCCCCCTAAAATATAGTTAGCTTTGAGTTTTTTGAAATTACCGTTACGTTGGTGGAACCCGTGGTTTTTGTTCGATTTTAAAAATATTCAAGGGGGTACTTAACACTAAACACAATGTGTATACCAAATTTGGTCGAGATCGGTCAAGTAGTTTTTGAGATACACATATATGATATAAGTGGGCGATGTCACCCCAATTTTTTTTTTCGAAAGAGCGATTGTATATATCAATTTTGAATAAATATTGATGAATTCCTTAGCCACACTGCTCAAAAAGCTGAAAGTCCGGTACATACAAAATATAAATTCAAGGCCGTATTTAAGAAAAGTCGCCTAACTTCGACAATTTTTATGCGGTTGCAATAAATGAGATATCAGTTTATTTAAAAATAGATTTAATTTTAGAAAGTACTACACATTTTGAAATTGGGGAAATTATCGATGGTCAAAATTTAAAAATTAAGAGAAATATGGGGTTGTTTTATTTTACCAGATAAAAAATCCCAACAAGCCAAGTCCGACAAGAGATTATTATATACCATTTCAAAGGCCTATATATTCTCTTCTCAGAGCATATTCGCTCTTTGAATTCGAAGCAAAAGTAGTTATTCAAAAACTCATAAATCTACAAAATCGTATTTTCTGACCAAAATCGCCAGTGCGCGACCTCTAAATGACTTTTAATAAAAATAGGTAATAATATTTTTCATAAAAACGAATAAAACTAGGGGGTAGGGTCTTGAAATTTCCAAANGGTACTTAACACTAAACACAATGTGTATACCAAATTTGATCGAGATCGGTCAAGTAGTTTTTGAGATACACATATATGATATAAGTGGGCGATGTCACCCCAATTTTTTTTTTCGAAAGAGCGATTGTATATATCAATTTTGAATAAATATTGATGAATTCCTTAGCCACACTGCTCAAAAAGCTGAAAGTCCGGTACATACAAAATATAAATTCAAGGCCGTATTTAAGAAAAGTCGCCTAACTTCGACAATTTTTATGCGGTTGCAATAAATGAGATATCAGTTTATTTAAAAATAGATTTAATTTTAGAAAGTACTACACATTTTGAAATTGGGGAAATTATCGATGGTCAAAATTTAAAAATTAAGAGAAATATGGGGTTGTTTTATTTTACCAGATAAAAAATCCCAACAAGCCAAGTCCGACAAGAGATTATTATATACCATTTCAAAGGCCTATATATTCTCTTCTCAGAGCATATTCGCTCTTTGAATTCGAAGCAAAAGTAGTTATTCAAAAACTCATAAATCTACAAAATCGTATTTTCTGACCAAAATCGCCAGTGCGCGACCTCTAAATGACTTTTAATAAAAATAGGTAATAATATTTTTCATAAAAACGAATAAAACTAGGGGGTAGGGTCTTGAAATTTCCAAAAAAAGCATTTTCGATGGACACCCTAATGTATAGTCAAAATCTAATTTATTTAACAAACAACCTAATTGTGCGACTTATACTTGCAATCGCATAAAACGAATGAAAAGGCTGTTTGTGTAAATTACACAGGCCAACGAAAATCCGTAAGTATAAAGTCTCCATCAGCTCCAGATTTTGAGAAAAACGAGGTCAAAATGTCAAAAACGCGTTTTTTGCAACATCTGAGAAGCTCTAGCAAAGAAATAAAAGGTTAGGCTTGAATTAAAGATAGAACTCTCGACTGGTCACTTATAGTAATTTGTTGAATACCAAAAACTGATTTTGGCGATGTTTGAGTACCTACCGTAATTAAACAAAAGGTGGAAGAATCTTCCACTTAAGCTTAAGTTAAGGCTTGAAGTTTCGACTACAGTCCCTGAAAATTCCATTCCTGGACCTTGACCCTAAGGTCACTTATAGTCATTTATTGAACAGCAAAAACTGATTTTGGCACAGTTTTCTTTCTTTCACTAGCACAATACTCCAGTATTTTGTTATTGTTCAATAAATGACTATAAGTACGGTGACCATATTTATGAGAGCCGAATACGGAACAAAAAATAATCTTGCAAATTTGCTCCACAACAGCTTACAGATCTTAAAGCCTTCTTCAATGATCCTAGATGTATTAGCTCTGAAACAGTATCCTTATATTATCTAATATAACGAATTTGTAGGATAATTTTTTCGAGATTTTTACCCAGTAAAATTTGTAAAAAAAATTCGTTAAATTTTAGTATAACAAAGTGCAAATTTAAAGTCGGTAAGGCTTACTACTAATTTTAGGCAATTTTTTTTTTGTTGACGGTGTTACGCATTTTTTTCATACAAAGTAAGTATGTTCGACCATTTTTTTTTGAAAGAGAAGCAAATGAGCAGCACTTTCCACCTGCACTTTATTATACTAAATTTTAATGATTTACAAAACTTAAAACCAAATTTTTTTTAAAGGTTCTAATTAAAAAAGTTTGAAATTTTAGTGAAACCTTGCAGAATTAATTTTTATAGTTTTTTGTACAAAGTTGGAAATTTGGTATTATATGGTTTTTGTTAGGAAAAGAGCTTTACTTTCATAAAACAAATAATAAACATTAAATAAACTAAGGAAAAATAGCCAAAACTTACTAAAATGTCGAGTCCTAATTTCTATTTTAGACACTGTATGTATTCCTCGATTCGAATCAGCGGCATTCAGATTAGAAAATAATAATTGCTTATGGACAAAATTAGTATCATATATGTACCAGCATCACTTAAAACTCGTTCATAGGCATGCCATTTTAATGTGCTGTTAAGGCGTCGAAACACCGAATACGGGACAAATACAGGACATTAAAAGAAATACAGAACAATTGGCGTCCCGTACAAAATAAATAAATTACCAGGACAATGTAGTAGTCAGTAGTCGATAGCTCTAGCTGCAATTTAAGCCTAAGTAGAAGGTTGTAACAGCTTTTGTTTTTTTCCTAGACCAGAGTGCCCAGATTGGGCGATTTAGCGCCGATTTGGCGATTTTTTTTTGATATTTGCGCGTAAAAATTTTGCAAATAAATTTTTTGTGCATTATCATCTAAATGCGTCGAAACACGTGATAAGTAAGGTTATGGAATTAGATCTTTAATTTTGATGTAGCAACACTTTTTATTGTTATCGATTTTGTTGTAACATATCGAACACTTGCCAATATTAAACCCCCATTTGTGACAACTCCTGCTGAATATAAAAATTGCAACTTCATTTGTGGAAATAGCTGATCTCGCCTTATTATAGCTTTTATTTTATTTTTGGCGCCGAGCGCTTAAAAGCGGATAGTGCGATTAATCAATTAATATTAGGGATGTCAATCCCGGGATCCCGAAATCCCGGTCTTATTTAAGTTCCGAATATCCCGGGATTAGTCGATTTAAATCCCGGGATTGCTGGAAACAATTTTTTTGTTAGCCAATTAAATTTTTATCACAAATATCCCCTCTCAAGGGCAAAACAAGAATTTTTTGCAACCCTTATTGCTATAATTTCTTTAAGATCGCATTTCCATCAAAAGAAGGAATAATTTTGCTTCGCTCAAAATGGAATAGGTGATGCACTCATATATTTATTTTTTACTTAAATGTGTTAACTTTTTTATTATTACTTAAATATACTGATAATATCTTAAATTGATCTCAAACAGTGATTTAAAAAATTTTATATAGTTACATAGGCAGTTACTGCTGTACCAAATACAGTCACTTACAAAAATATTTTGCATAGATTTTTTTTGCAATACAGTAGACGCTCACAAATTAGAACTCTTAGTAATTAGAATTTCCAGAAATTAGAACCAACTTTTTGAATACATTCTAATTTCAGAGCGTATTTTGTTTTTTTGTTGCAAAATAGATATAAAAAGGGGAATCCCCAATTTATTCATGTTACGCTCGGTAGTCGTTGGATTTTCGTCGCTATCTGTACAGTTTTTGTTAGTTTTTGTTTGAAATTCGATTCGCGTGCACGTGTTTCGGCATTGTTTGCTTAAAAGTAAAAGTCGTTCGTTGAAATGCCAAATAAACGTAAGAAAAATACTTTGTCTTTGGAAACCAAAGTGCAGATCTTGGAAAAGCTTGACCAAGGTATTCAAGGGAAGCGGTTAGCCCTAGAATTTGATGTGGCGCCATCTGCAATCACCTATATCAAATCTATGAAATCATCAATTTTAAGCGCTGTTTCTAATACCTATCATAAGGCTAACAAAAAATCATTGCATATCGCTGAATATCCAAAAATGGAAGCAAGTCTTTATAAGTGGTTTTTAAATCAACGCGAAAAAAAGTGTACATTAACTGGGCCAATACTAAAGGAGAAAGCCAAACAAATATTCAAAGTGGAATATCCCGATAAAGATGAAAGTACATTTAGCGCAAGTGATGGATGGTTTAGCAAATTTAAAAAACGACACGGAATACGTTTTTTAAAAATTTGTGGCGAGATTCTCTCTAGTGATGTTGCTTCAGTCACCCCGTTTATTCACAGATTTCGTGCAAAAGTCGATGAGATGGGGCTAATGGAGTCACAAATATATAATGTAGATGAAACCGGATTATTTTACCGTTGTTTACCTGACAAAACATACGTCTCTCTTTTCGAGAAAACCGCCCCCGGGTATAAAATCCAGAAGGAACGAATTTCAGTGTTACTTGGTGTAAATGCTGATGGATCACATAAATTAATGCCATTAGTAATTGGAAAAGCAAAAAAACCAAGAAGTTTCCAAGGATTCAATAATCCACTCCATTACAACTTTTCAAAAAATGCTTGGATGACATCTCGGATTTTTCATGATTGGTTTCACAAGATATTTATTCATGAGGTAAGAAAAAACTTTGTTTTTAGGTTCAGTAATTCCAAAATATTTTCAATTCACAGGTGATTCGTTTCTCTCAGGAAAATAATTTGCCTCCGAAGGCAATTTTGCTAATTGACAACTGCTCTGCTCATGCACCAATTGAGAAACTTCAAAGCGACGATGGAAATATAATTGCATTTTTCTTTCCACCAAATGTAACAGCAACTTTACAACCAATGGATCAGAATCCTATTAAGTTAACCAAGCTAAACTACAGAAGTATGCTTCTTTCTCAATTAATTGCTGAAGGAGGTGACCTCAAGGTTCGCTTGAAATCCTTTTCAATTCGAAATGCAATCATGCTATTAAAGCAAGCTTGGTATGATGTTCCAGAAAGAGTAATAAAAAAGTCCTGGTCAAAGTTGAACAACTGGGACTCTGATCAGTATGAAAGTGATGACGATGATGTGCCACTAGCACAGCTACTGCAAAAAGATCAAGACTGCAATGGAGCTCTTCAGGCAGCTCAAGCACTTTTAACAGAAATAGAGCCAACTAATAACATTAGCATACCAGAAATTGAAATATGGAACAATGATGTGCTTGATGACGACCCTGCACATGATCTCAATAGCGATGATGAGTCTTCAGGTAGCAGCGAATTTGATGACCGGGAGGTCTTACCAGTTGTCTCTACTTCTACAGCCATTGAAAGCGTCAATAATTTAATAAAATGGTGTACTTATAGTGAATCGTTTTCCGCAAAGCACACAAGCAATCTGCTAGCTCTTCGCAATGAGATTGTTATTGCAGAAACAAATAAAAGGAAGAAGCAAACAGCAATAACAGACTACATGCCTGCAAATTAGTTACGAAGTTTTTGATTAATTTTTGGCTGTTTTAATGTATATTTATCGATCTCTTATGTATTTTTGATAAAAAAAAATATATTTACTGTAATTGGAGTTTTTGTTTTTTGGACCTTTTTTTGACTTAGCGCATAAATACATATATGTATATTGGATTGTTACCTTATGTTTTCTCGTTTTTATGAATAAAATTTAGTAAGACAAAATTTCATTGTAGTTTTTTCAATGCAAATTGACTTAAATTTTAAGGTTTTATTGAAATAAAAAAACGTCCAGGAATTAGAATTTTTCAGAAATTAGAATCACCCTAAAAACAAAGTGGTTCTAATTTGTGAGCGTCTACTGTATTCAAAATATTTTTCATGGTATTTTTTTGTTAATTAAAAAAATATATAGCTCATTTTACAACAAAAATCATGTAAATCAAAATTTCACACTTAAGAGAAAGTTGGTTTAAGTTCACCAAATTATCATAAAAATATCAAACTTTTTAATCATAATTAAAAAAAAAATTCTATTATGCAGATTTATAGCCCATTCAATTTAATACAATAAAGTGCAATTTTAAAGTTGCTAAAAACTCCCTTGATTTTTGAATTTTTTTTTAATGACGATGTTGGCCAATTTTCTTCCTTATAACGAATTTTTTCGTGGCAAAAAAAAAATATATATAAAATGTCAACGGGATGTTTTAGCAACTTCAAAATTGCACATACGTATATATTTTTTTAAATTAGCAAAAAAAATACCATGAAAAATATTCTGAATATTGCAAAAAAAAATCTATGCAAAATATTTATGGGAGTGACCGTATATGCATTTGTACTTGTAGTACAAAAACTATGTTATAAATTAATGAGGATATGTACATTAAAGTTGTTCAAAAATGTTTGTGAAAAAATAAGATCGGATTTTTAATGCCGCCACCCCCTAGGATTGTTCCATACCAAAAACAAATATACCCCTATTTTTTTATTTTTAAATAAAAGAATATTTAGGGAGTGTTCACAGCGCTCAAAGTTTTCCATGTATTTTATATNTAAATAAAAGAATATTTAGGGAGTGCTCACAGCGCTCAAAGTTTTCCATGTATTTTATATNAAAGTTGTTCAAAAATGTTTGTGAAAAAATAAGATCGGATTTTTAATGCCGCCACCCCCTAGGATTGTTCCATACCAAAAACAAATATACCCCTATTTTTTTTATTTTTAAATAAAAGAATATTTAGGGAGTGCTCACAGCGCTCAAAGTTTTCCATGTATTTTATATGGGGAAAAACAACTTTTCGTAGAAATGGTGTAAAATTCTTGAAAATCAATATTTTTCGATCGAAAAAACTTTGCTTATCTTCAGGAGATTCCCAGTAATAATGCCCAATTGTTTCTTTAACCATTTTTTCATGGTAACTATATTTGATAGGTCCTCCAAAACCCCTAGAAAATGCAATGGGGGGACCAATAAAAAATCTTTAATATTAAAAAATGGTTAAATAAACAATTGGATATTAATATTGGAAGTCTCCTGAGGAGAACCACAGCTTTCCGTTCGAAAAATATTGATTTTAAAGAATTTTACACCATTTCTACGAAAAGTTGTTTTTTCCCCATATAAAATACATGGAAAACTTTGAACGCTGTGAGCACTCCCTAAATATTTTTTGATTTCAAAATAAAAAAATAGGGGTATATTTGTTTTCGGGATGGAACAATACTAGGGGGTGGCGGCATTAAAATTCCGACTTTATTGTTTTTGGACCACTCTAATGTACATACATACATATATGTTTGTCAAATTTTGTTTGTTTTTTGTTGATTGAAAATACTGATTTATCGCCTTAATAAATATGTAAATGAATTACAATAAATTGTACTTTTTTTTTGTTATATCAATCTGATTTAAAATACTATAATAGGATGATCACAGATGTGTTGCACTTTTACCTAAATTTCGGAACCCGGGATTGTATTTTCAGATCCCGAAAATTGACATCCCTAATTAATATGAGTTATAATAAATTTATTAAATGCGCAGTCCTTTTGGGAAATGTGTTAATACAAATATTTTTTATTTTTTCTGTGTTATTTATTATTACCCTGAAGGCATTATATTCGTTTTTGGCTTTAAAAACAATGTTATAACAAATTCTCATTTTTAAAATAAAAGATTTTTAAGCCGATTTCACGAATTTTATAAAAAAAATTGGCGATTTTTGTAGATTTTTTTTCAGAAATGGCTCTTTTCTTTTTAAACAATCTGGAGACCCTATCCTAGACCTTCTCAAATATTGCAAAAACGCGATTTTTTACACTTTGACCACGTTTTTCTCAAAATCTGAAGCTTAGGGAAACTTTATACTTACAGATTCGTAATCAGCACAAAAAAAGGCTATCAAAAATAGGTTTTTACATTTGTCGCATCAAAATCATCGTTGCCCTGTGTTATTTTTGTGTTTAAAAAATTTTAAATTAAAAAGATAAATAAGTATGTATAAACAAAAGTACTATGTATATTGCATATCTATGTACATTAAGGTGGTCCAAAACATTAAAGCTGGAATTTTAATGACCTCACCTCCTAGGATTCTTCTATACCGAAAAAATATATACACATATTTTTTTATTTTGAAATCAAAATATTTTTATAGGTCGTTCAAAGCATTCAAAGTTTTCCATGTATTGTATTTGGGGAAAAAACTATTTATGGAAATGGTATAGAATTGTTGAAAATCAATATTTTTCTATCGGAAAACTCTAGTTCTCTTCAGAAGCCTTCCAATAATAATACCCAATTTTTTATTTAACCATTTTTCAAAACTAACGATTTTTTATGGGTCCGCCATTGCGTTTTCAGGGGTTTTAAGGGGACCTATAAAATACAGTTGTATTAAAAAATGGTTAAATAAATAAATGGATATTATTACTGGTAGTCTCCTGCAGAGAATAAGAGTTTTCCGATCGAAAAATATTAATTTTCAAGAATTCTATACGATTTCTACGAGAAGTTGTTTTTTTCCCCATACAAAATACATAGAAAACTTTGAGCGCTTAGAGCGACCACTAAATACATTTTGATTTCAAAATAAAAAAAAATATGGGTATAGTTTTTTTGGTAGAGCATTAAAATTCCGACGTTAATTATTCCCACATTAATTTTTGGACCACCCAAATAAACATACTTTTGATTTTTCATCCGAAAGCATTTTATGTATAATAAATAGATACATATAGCGCGGGATTTTTGTTATAACTTAAGTATAAAATGGTAATTAGGTTATAGTTGGATGGGATTTTATCAACCAAGTTATTGGCAACACTGACATGAGATTTCAAAAGTATTTTAAACTGTATTTGTATTTTTAAAACATGTATTTTGTATTTTATATTTAAATACCCTTTGTAAAAGTATTTTGTATTTGTATCTCAAATGGCTTTTATGTAAGGCACTTGATTTTAAATATTATTTAGCAAATATTTTTAACATCTCTGTAGATAATGGTACTCAAATTAGCGCATACCTTCCTATTGGTCAAAACTTCAAAGTCCTATAACTCCTTAAGCAGACTGTATAGTATTAGAATTTTAACCAGAAAACTGGAGCTTATATTATGATATTTATAATAAAAGTCTTGAAACAAGTATTTTTTAAGCAAAAAATAAAACCAACTTCAATTCTCAGATAAATATTTAGGAGTAGCGTTAATTTCTTCATGATCCAAATATCGGATCTAAACAAAATTAGTATAGGACAACCTCTGAGGCGCCACCCTTTCCTTAAAAAGAATTATTGAAATTGGTTTACTTGGTTTTGCGGTAGCATACATAAAGAAAAATATTCCGACGAATTGATAACCTCCTCCTTTTTTAAGTCGGCTAAAAAGTGTTTTTTTTTTCAACTTGAAAGTTGTTGGATATAAAATAACAGTAAATAGTTGACTTTTATTATTTCAGTCAGAGGAAAACAATTGAGTAGTCCACTTTCAAACAGCGTTATGTGATTTTATAATAGAAAGCCATTAATTTGAAAAAACGACTACGACAACAAGTAATATTTAAATTGAATCTTTTATATTATTACCTGAAAATTTTGAAAAATTATAACATAACATAACATGACATAAGATAACATTAACAGTCTATACGACCTAAAGCAGTTTTCTAAGTTCATCAGAAGATGGATACTTTTGAATGTTTATAAATAAGTATGATAACGACTTTTGGAAGCAGAGTTAACATTTGGTGCTATTTTTTCAGAATATAAAAAGATTTTGCACTGTGTTGTTAGTGGACATGAAACTACTTTAAATACAGGTACGTAATCCACTAAAAACTAAAAATCTAAATAATTTTACATAGCGCACTTTGCAAGTGGACTACGCAATTCAATTAAGTAAATTTTTTTTGTCAAAAATAAAAACCTTGTGCAAATAACGAATAAACTGTTAATCCTACTCAGTGAAATTGATATCAATCGATTGGTCTTAACTTATAGAATCCAAAAATATATTTATTGGCACTGGATGTTTCTGAATTAACAAGTGAATTAAAAACTAGTACCAAAACAGATATTGCGCACACTTTAAATGGAAGATAATGCTCAAATCCGTCAGTAAAAAAAAAATTTACAAATTAATGCGAATCGTTACCCACTTTAAGTTTGCACATTATTATACCAAAATAATGGGCTATAAAGCTGAGCATTCGACTTTTTTTTAGTTTAGGCGGTATCCCCGGTAAAATTGCGTTGAGAAATACCCCCAGCTCCGTCAGAATTGGGATCGACCTCACCGGGCCGTTTGATACCAAACGAGATTTCAGACAAGGTTCCATTCATGTGATCTCTTTAATCTGCTGTTGGAGAAGAACTGAACCGCTCAGGCACTATGCATTACAAGGGTTACAATTGTTGGCGTATGCCGACGACATCGAAATTATCGGCAAAAACAAGGAAATTAGATAGAGAAGCAATTCGAATGGGTCTGGTGGTGAACGAGAACAAAACAAAGTATCTTCTGTCATTACACAAACAGTCAGAGCATAAGCGTCTTGGCACCCACGTCACATATTAAAAACAAAAAACGTTTCACACATGCATGAAGGAATGCATATTTCCCAGTAGATAGAAATAGAGATGGGCGCGGGATAGCGGGGCCCACGGTACTGATTTAAAATTGGCCGGGATGGGCGGTATCGGGAAGATCTGTAAAAATATGGCGGCCGCGGGAATGGACCAAAATCCTTTCCCGACACTCCCGATAAAACCGCAACCCCCGCAAATTCACAAAATCTTAATTAAAAACGATGTTTGAAGTATGCACTTTTAATGTTTTATTGAGACGAAAACGAACAGCAAAATAAAACAAAATAATCGGAAGATGCCAGATCTTTCATTATTATTTTTATTATTTAAAATTAATTTGAAAAACCTGAACATTTTTGTCAACCTTCGATCGGTTTGCAAACCGCACCAAACACGTTGAAATCTCAACCGATCGCTTCAATTTGTTGTCCGTTTTTAGCCTGCTTTACAGATAGATATCGGGATTCTCGGGACCCACGGGACCCGCGGAACAATTCTGAAAAACGTCGGGATGGGCGGGTTCGGGACTTAAAAATCGAATTTCGGTATGGGCGGGATCGGGATTAAATATTTAGTCCCGTGCCCATCTCTAGTTGGAAAGTCCATACCTGGTATTGTTACCCAAGGAAAATAAATCGCCGGGAGAGCCCTACTCTTACCGTCCTATGTGCCTACTGAACACACTAGGGAAAGTTCTTGAGAAAATTATCTGCAATAGGTTCACAACGATCGCAGAAGATAAAGGTTTTCTATCGGCCTACCAGTTTGGCTTCAGAAAATCCCGGTCGACCATAAACGCAATTCAATCTGTGTGTGTGTGTGT
>NW_016157506.1:111565-124160 GCF_001687245.7 Rhagoletis zephyria
GAAAGTTGTTGGATATAAAATAACAGTAAATAGTTGACTTTTATTATTTCAGTCAGAGGAAAACAATTGAGTAGTCCACTTTCAAACAGCGTTATGTGATTTTATAATAGAAAGCCATTAATTTGAAAAAACGACTACGACAACAAGTAATATTTAAATTGAATCTTTTATATTATTACCTGAAAATTTTGAAAAATTATAACATAACATAACATGACATAAGATAACATTAACAGTCTATACGACCTAAAGCAGTTTTCTAAGTTCATCAGAAGATGGATACTTTTGAATGTTTATAAATAAGTATGATAACGACTTTTGGAAGCAGAGTTAACATTTGGTGCTATTTTTTCAGAATATAAAAAGATTTTGCACTGTGTTGTTAGTGGACATGAAACTACTTTAAATACAGGTACGTAATCCACTAAAAACTAAAAATCTAAATAATTTTACATAGCGCACTTTGCAAGTGGACTACGCAATTCAATTAAGTAAATTTTTTTTTGTCAAAAATAAAAAGCTTGTGCAAATAACGAATAAACTGTTAATCCTACTAAGTGAAATTGATATCAATCGATTGGCCTTAACTTATAGAATCCAAAAATATATTTATTGGCACTGGACGTTTCTGAATTAACAAGTGAATTAAAAACTAGTACCAAAACAGATATTGCGCACACTTTAAATGGAAGATAATGCTCAAATCCGTCAGTAAAAAAAAAATTTACAAATTAATGCGAATCGTTACCCACTTTAAGTTTGCACATTATTATACCAAAATAATGGGCTATAAAGCTGAGCATTCGACTNCACATTAGTATACCAAAATAATGGGCTATAAAGCTGAGCATTCGACTTTTTTTTAGTTNACATTATTATACCAAAATAATGGGCTATAAAGCTGAGCATTCGACTTTTTTTTAGTTTAGGCGGTATCCCCGGTAAAATTGCGTTGAGAAATACCCCCAGCTCCGTCAGAATTGGGATCGACCTCACCGGGCCGTTTGATACCAAACGAGATTTCAGAGAAGGTTCCATTCATGTGATCTCTTTAATCTGCTGTTGGAGAAGAACTGAACCGCTCAGGCACTATGCATTACAAGGGTTACAATTGTTGGCGTATGCCGACGACATCGAAATTATCGGCAAAAACAAGGAAATTAGATAGAGAAGCAATTCGAATGGGTCTGGTGGTGAACGAGAACAAAACAAAGTATCTTCTGTCATTACACAAACAGTCAGAGCATAAGCGTCTTGGCACCCACGTCACATATTAAAAACAAAAAACGTTTCACACATGCATGAAGGAATGCATATTTCCCAGTAGATAGAAATAGAGATGGGCGCGGGATAGCGGGGCCCACGGTACTGATTTAAAATTGGCCGGGATGGGCGGTATCGGGAAGATCTGTAAAAATATGGCGGCCGCGGGAATGGACCAAAATCCTTTCCCGACACTCCCGATAAAACCGCAACCCCCGCAAATTCACAAAATCTTAATTAAAAACGATGTTTGAAGTATGCACTTTTAATGTTTTATTGAGACGAAAACGAACAGCAAAATAAAACAAAATAATCGGAAGATGCCAGATCTTTCATTATTATTTTTATTATTTAAAATTAATTTGAAAAACCTGAACATTTTTGTCAACCTTCGATCGGTTTGCAAACCGCACCAAACACGTTGAAATCTCAACCGATCGCTTCAATTTGTTGTCCGTTTTTAGCCTGCTTTACAGATAGATATCGGGATTCTCGGGACCCACGGGACCCGCGGAACAATTCTGAAAAACGTCGGGATGGGCGGGTTCGGGACTTAAAAATCGAATTTCGGTATGGGCGGGATCGGGATTAAATATTTAGTCCCGTGCCCATCTCTAGTTGGAAAGTCCATACCTGGTATTGTTACCCAAGGAAAATAAATCGCCGGGAGAGCCCTACTCTTACCGTCCTATGTGCCTACTGAACACACTAGGGAAAGTTCTTGAGAAAATTATCTGCAATAGGTTCACAACGATCGCAGAAGATAAAGGTTTTCTATCGGCCTACCAGTTTGGCTTCAGAAAATCCCGGTCGACCATAAACGCAATTCAATCTGTGTGTGTGTGTGTGTTTTATTATAGTATAGATTGCAAAGAGTTTTTTAAAGAATTTTTGGAATTAATCATATCTTTGAAATTACAAAGTTCTTTAAAATAAATCTTGACGTTAGAGAGAAAGAATAAAAACCCCACCTTAAAGAAAAAAGTAGGGTTCAAACCCATTTATTTATTATTTATTTTATGGTAGGAGAGGTTCTCAAGCAATATAGAAACAATTTTTTCGATTTAAGTTTTTGAAAATTAATGAATATCTAAATCCCGGGACTAATCCCGGGATTCCGGGATTGTGACGACGCCATCCCGAAAGCCGAAAAATTAACCTCCCTAGTCCGAGTCCACCACTTCCAAAGCCGCAATTAAATATCTGGGCGTTATGACTGATGGGCGACTAAACTTAGTATGCTTCTAAAAAGGCTTCGATTGTTCAAGCATATCTGTCAAGAATTATGCCTAATAATGCTGGTCCTATAAGTAGAAGAAGAATTCTTTAAATTAGGGTTGTCAGCCCAGTTTTACTTTACGCTGCTCAGCTTTGGGCCGAAGTATTGAAAGTATGTAAAATGTTACGCACAGAAGCTAACATCCGTGTACCGCTTGAGTGCTATGAGAGCTGTTTGCGGATTCCGCACTTTTTGACGAAGCATCCTTTCGTTTGGAGCTAACTCGGTCGAAAAAAAGATCTAAAAAGAGCTAAATAATTGTAATAGTAGCTAAAATGAAGAGCTAATTTTTTTTTAAGTTGAGCATTTATTGAAGTAAAGTTGCTTTTACATTTTTCGCACTTTTAATAAAAATAACGAATTTTTTAAATTTAAGTGCTGAAAAAAAAGTTTGCAACCAAAACAGGGTGCATATATTTTGAATTCATTGCTACGGCACTTATAACACTTACATATCGTCGTTTAAAGTACAAAACTGCGTATCAAGATAATGCAAAACCACGTATGTGAGGTGGCATATATTATTTTGTAGGGAGTAAAAACACTCATATTTCAAAATGATTCTCTTTTTTATAAAGCAATCGCATTTCTGGCTAGTATATTTCAGGACGAATGGATAAGGACTGAGCCAAGAGCTTGTGTAGCAATTCCAATTTTTGGCAGCAAATGTCAGTTACGCGGTTTTGCAGAATGACGATACGCGGTTTTGTACTTTAAACAACGATGTACATGTATGCATATCGTCGTTTAAAGTACAAAACCGCGTATCAACAAAATGCAAAACCGCGTATGCGAGGTTGCATAAATTATTTTCTAGAGAGTAAAAACAATCATATTTCAAAATGGTTCTCTTTTTTATAAAGCAATAGCACTTATGGCTAGTATATTTCAGGACGAATAGATAAGGATTGAGCCAAGAGCTTGTGTGAGCAAATCTAATTTTTGGCAGCCGATGTCAGTTACGCGGTTTTGCAGAATGACGATACGCGGTTTTGTACTTTAAACGACGATATACTTATATAAACTAGACTATGAAAACTATATAAACTAGACGATGAACTGAAAAACTTTATAGACTTTTAAAATATTCAATTTCAGATGTTTGAATCACTTTTTGCCGAATTTTTCTGAAAAGTTTTCTTTCTTTCTCTCCTTAAGGTAAAATTATTAAGGTAAAAACAAAATCCACGCATTCAGAAAAAAGATTTTCTTCTAACTAATTTTTGAATTCTTTAACATAGATCCAAGAGTTTACGGTAGAGTCTGTATTTTCCCGTGAATAAAAGTATATGTTTTTCCACTGCATTTCAAAACTTGTAATTTTATCAACGCTTAAGTTTTGGCTTTCCTTTTCTACCGTGGCTACCTGAGAGAGAATACACTCAATGAGCTTATCGGAGCTCGCATTACTGCCCGGATTAGTGTGTGTCCTCCCGCACACGAGGTAGAAACTAATCGACTTACTTGCCCATTTTCCATTTGCTTACCTGCCATTTGCATTAGGAATGGAACTTTTCTAAGTATTAATCGAAATAGAATAACATGAAGGTATCGAAAATAGCCTGAGATCACCAAAGCCAAATGAATTTTAGTCAACACTTGTACAATGAAATTACAGATTTTTAATATTAATATACATATAATTTTGAAAAGAGCTAGGAGCTAAATCTCAATTTTCAGAGCTAAATAGGAAAATAAAGAGCTAAATCTTGCTCCAAAAGCACAAAATGGCAACACTGTTTGTAATCGCTGGACTGGTCCCAGTAGACATTCTCGCACAAGAGATGAAAATAATATATAATCGCCTGTCTGAGAACAGCGAAGGTCTAACGCGAAAGACAATAGCTAGAGAAGGAAGTCATTCTATGGTAATCTGGCAGAATCGATGGGATGACTCAGAAAAAGGGAGGTGGACCCACAAGCTTATCCCTGACGTTGAAAAATGGCTGAAAAGGTCTCACGGAGAGTGTAGTTTTCATCTAACAAAGTTTATCTCGGGTCACGGTCCTTATCGTGAGTATCTGAATAGATTTGGGCATATCGACTCCCCGTTCTATTTGAGGTGCGTAGGAATAAGAGAAAATGCGGAACACATAATGTTCTCCTGCCCCCATACGCCCCTGAGACACGAAACATACTACAGGACAACCGCATACTAGACTAAATATATGTTAGCATCAAGCGAGAACTGGCAGAAGATATGCGCTAATGTCACACGAATCCATGTAGATGTAAGACGAAGGAGCTTTTGGGCCAACCAACCCCGTGAAGTAGTTAATGGCAGTTCCACGGGGAGAGTGGTTTGTGAAGAGGTTTTAGTACGTAGGTGCAGCCNGTATGTGAGGTGGCATATATTATTTTGTAGGGAGTAAAAACACTCATATTTCAAAATGATTCTCTTTTTTATAAAGCAATCGCATTTCTGGCTAGTATATTTCAGGACGAATGGATAAGGACTGAGCCNCTAAACTTAGTATGCTTCTAAAAAGGCTTCGATTGTTCAAGCATATCTGTCAAGAATTATGCCTAATAATGCTGGTCCTATAAGTAGAAGAAGAATTCTTTAAATTAGGGTTGTCAGCCCAGTTTTACTTTACGCTGCTCAGCTTTGGGCCGAAGTATTGAAAGTATGTAAAATGTTACGCACAGAAGCTAACATCCGTGTACCGCTTGAGTGCTATGAGAGCTGTTTGCGGATTCCGCACTTTTTGACGAAGCATCCTTTCGTTTGGAGCTAACTCGGTCGAAAAAAAGATCTAAAAAGAGCTAAATAATTGTAATAGTAGCTAAAATGAAGAGCTAATTTTTTTTTAAGTTGAGCATTTATTGAAGTAAAGTTGCTTTTACATTTTTCGCACTTTTAATAAAAATAACGAATTTTTTAAATTTAAGTGCTGAAAAAAAAGTTTGCAACCAAAACAGGGTGCATATATTTTGAATTCATTGCTACGGCACTTATAACACTTACATATCGTCGTTTAAAGTACAAAACTGCGTATCAAGATAATGCAAAACCACGTATGTGAGGTGGCATATATTATTTTGTAGGGAGTAAAAACACTCATATTTCAAAATGATTCTCTTTTTTATAAAGCAATCGCATTTCTGGCTAGTATATTTCAGGACGAATGGATAAGGACTGAGCCAAGAGCTTGTGTAGCAATTCCAATTTTTGGCAGCAAATGTCAGTTACGCGGTTTTGCAGAATGACGATACGCGGTTTTGTACTTTAAACAACGATGTACATGTATGCATATCGTCGTTTAAAGTACAAAACCGCGTATCAACAAAATGCAAAACCGCGTATGCGAGGTTGCATAAATTATTTTCTAGAGAGTAAAAATAATCATATTTCAAAATGGTTCTCTTTTTTATAAAGCAATAGCACTTATGGCTAGTATATTTCAGGACGAATAGAGAAGGATTGAGCCAAGAGCCTGTGTGAGCAAATCTAATTTTTGGCAGCCGATGTCAGTTACGCGGTTTTGCAGAATGACGATACGCGGTTTTGTACTTTAAACGACGATATACTTATATAAACTAGACTATGAAAACTATATAAACTAGACGATGAACTGAAAAACTTTATAGACTTTTAAAATATTCAATTTCAGATGTTTGAATCACTTTTTGCCGAATTTTTCTGAAAAGTTTTCTTTCTTTCTCTCCTTAAGGTAAAATTATTAAGGTAAAAACAAAATCCACGCATTCAGAAAAAAGATTTTCTTCTAACTAATTTTTGAATTCTTTAACATAGATCCAAGAGTTTACGGTAGAGTCTGTATTTTCCCGTGAATAAAAGTATATGTTTTTCCACTGCATTTCAAAACTTGTAATTTTATCAACGCTTAAGTTTTGGCTTTCCTTTTCTACCGTGGCTACCTGAGAGAGAATACACTCAATGAGCTTATCGGAGCTCGCATTACTGCCCGGATTAGTGTGTGTCCTCCCGCACACGAGGTAGAAACTAATCGACTTACTTGCCCATTTTCCATTTGCTTACCTGCCATTTGCATTAGGAATGGAACTTTTCTAAGTATTAATCGAAATAGAATAACATGAAGGTATCGAAAATAGCCTGAGATCACCAAAGCCAAATGAATTTTAGTCAACACTTGTACAATGAAATTACAGATTTTTAATATTAATATACATATAATTTTGAAAAGAGCTAGGAGCTAAATCTCAATTTTCAGAGCTAAATAGGAAAATAAAGAGCTAAATCTTGCTCCAAAAGCACCAAAATGGCAACACTGTTTGTAATCGCTGGACTGGTCCCAGTAGACATTCTCGCACAAGAGATGAAAAGAATATATAATCGCCTGTCTGAGAACAGCGAAGGTCTAACGCGAAAGACAATAGCTAGAGAAGGAAGTCATTCTATGGTAATCTGGCAGAATCGATGGGATGACTCAGAAAAAGGGAGGTGGACCCACAAGCTTATCCCTGACGTTGAAAAATGGCTGAAAAGGTCTCACGGAGAGTGTAGTTTTCATCTAACAAAGTTTATCTCGGGTCACGGTCCTTATCGTGAGTATCTGAATAGATTTGGGCATATCGACTCCCCGTTCTATTTGAGGTGCGTAGGAATAAGAGAAAATGCGGAACACATAATGTTCTCCTGCCCCCATACGCCCCTGAGACACGAAACATACTACAGGACAACCGCATACTAGACTAAATATATGTTAGCATCAAGCGAGAACTGGCAGAAGATATGCGCTAATGTCACACGAATCCATGTAGATGTAAGACGAAGGAGCTTTTGGGCCAACCAACCCCGTGAAGTAGTTAATGACAGTTCCACGGGGAGAGTGGTTTGTGAAGAGGTTTTAGTACGTAGGTGCAGCCGTGAGGCTTCAAGTCATGCATGTTGCTATGCTGGTATAGTAGCACTCATGAGAGTTTCCTTCTTCACGGGCGTCATCCCCGGAAAAAACACACGTCACTGTAAATATTATAAGTTTGATAAAGTAGACGATTTCGTTTATTTAAGAACCAGTATTAACACCAATAATAATGTCAGCCTTGAAATCCAACGGGGAATCACTCTTGCCAACAAGTGCCACTTTGTGCTGAGTAAGCAATTGGGAAGTAAAATCCTCTCTCGTTGTACAAAAATCACACTGTATAAGCAGTGTTGCCAACTTTTGCATTTCAAAAAGCACCAAACGTTGGAAAAAAGAGCGTTTTACCGCACTAAAAGCACAAAATTTTTTTTAAATCAAAGGATACTTTCTTTTATAACTGTTTGTAGTAAACAAAAGTAAAAAAAATAAACAATATTTACATGTGTAAATAAATACACATTCATGCTTACGAAGTAATACCGAAGTACTGCACATTAAAACTGGTACATCTGGAGAAAGAACAATCGAATCGCAACAAACGAAATGGAATTTTGAAGGGGAAGAGTAATACTTAATGATACCCTAAGTAGAAATGAGCGAACAAATTTGTTGTTTTATAATAAACCGTGTTTTTACACTTAGAGGTTAGGATATCTCAAAATTCTGACGTGGTAGAGAAATTCTGCAGCCAGATTTGGATTCAGCACCGAAAAATCTAAAAACCGATGAACTCAGGTGGCAAAAAAAGTTAAAATTTTTCGGACTGTGTAATCAATCAATAATCAAGAAAATAAAAAGTAAACACTTAACTTATCTGCGTGCTAGCATTTTCAACGCGAATACAATTTAACAAGAACGCAAGAACGTGGGTTTGCAACTTCATCTTTTTATCAATCATGGTTTGCATTTTAGTGCATTTAAACTTGTAGATTCTTGTAATTTCAGAAATTTTAGTGCAGAAAAAAGCACTAAAAAGGGCACTAGGCACTAAACCATTTTTTTTGGCGTTTTAATTTTCAAAAAGCACTAAATCTACGCTTAAAGCACCAAGTTGGCAACTATGTGTATAAGTCACTCATCATGCCCGTGCTGGTGTATGGCGCGCAGATATGGAGAACTAATAGGGCTTTCGCACGAGGCGATTTTTCAGGCAACTTTTAGTTGAAAGCAAAAATCGCCTCGTCCGAACGGCCTTTCAACTAATCCCTTTCAACAAAGTTGGTCGCCAGCCAACTTTGAGCTCGTTCAACTTTTTTTCCTTGCAACCCTGTGTTTGCTTACATTCTGTATCAGTGTTGGGAAATTAAATTGTTCCTTCAGTACGAAATCTATACAAAAAATGTACTTTTCGGCTATAAATTGTATACACTTTTTAATTCGCTCATATATTTTCTTAGTACATTCCCTTCAAGACCAATGAATTTATGGTATTCATGAGAAAGTTTTATTGTTTATGTACATACGTTTACGTAGTTTACACTTTTACAAATTGATTCCACGTGCACATGTACTGCATTTAACGCAAATATGTATGCACACATTTTCAGGTATACATCTTAACAAAAAGCATATCTTAAGTTATTATTAATGGATAAAAGAGACATTTTCCTTTGGATTCAGTACTAAAATTTGACATTTTAATAGCATTTCAAGTGCTTATCAAAACTTTACGACAAGATTTGACCATTTATCTTAATAGTATTCAATTTTAATTATTTTTTGTAAAAATACGGTTTATATTTTAAGAAAAGCTGTACAAATTCAAGGTTCAAACTTTGTGCAACATTAAAAAAAACCAACACACTTTCGTAAAAATTTCGAGCTTTTTAATTCGATTTCCTAGATTTATTTTGAGCGTGCGGTTTTTAGCCCATTAAATTTTAATATAACTAAGTTTTTTAAGATTTCTTTGATGAAGGTGTTACTAGTTTTCTCCATATAAAAAAATCGTCGGACACACTTCGTATGGAAGAAAATGGCTGACATCGTCGACAAAAAAAATGCCAAGTTCAACGGTAAGTCCCAGCTACTTTAAACTTGAACTTTATTATACTAAAATTGAATGGGCTAAAAACTAAAGAATATTAATAAAGCTCGAAATTTTTACGAAAGTATGTTGGTTTTTGGATGTTTCGCAAAGATTTAATCTTAGGTTTGTACAGTTTTCTCTTAAAGAATACATTATATTTTATAAACAGATAATTAAAATTAAAGAATAATAAAATAAATAGTAAAATCTTGTCAATATGTGAGTGCCGTAAAGGTATTATGTTTACGAAAATCTCTTCTTATAACTAACGAAGACTTTGTTTCTATATGACGCTGACTTCGACATTTTGTTTTAATAAAACTTAGTATCGAAAAGTTTCTTTAAAAATTTGAATAGGCTATATTATACTGGTTCGTTGAAGCCATTTTTCAAAACTTACAAAGGTAAATACGAACAGGCGAACCAAAGAGAACACAAAAAATTTCTTGCTGTGAATTTTCAGAGCTATATATTTTTAGTATTCAGTACAAAATTGTTACTAAAAAGTACTGCGTAGTAGGAAAGTATATTGTAAATGAAATTGTATAAAACAAGTACAATTGTACCAAAAATGCCAACACTGTTCTGTATCATACTTTTTTTTCTTTTTTACTTTTTTACTCTTATTTTATCTTTCAGCTTCGCTAAAAGCACTTCTACCAACGCTTGGCTTACCAAATTTATGCCAATTGCTCAAATTTTGCGATTTAATTCATTTTCAATAATGTAAATAACGATTCGTGTTGAATCGAAAATCGCCTCGTCTGAATAGGTATGGCAACTTTTTCACTTTCAACTTCTCATTCAACTTCGTATTCAACTTTTGTTGCCTGTAAAATCGCCTCGTGCGAATGCCCTATAAAACATCTGATGAAGCGAATCTTGGAGCTTTCGAGAAAAAAATCTGCGAAAGATCTATGGGCCTTTGCGCGTTGGCGATGGCGAATACAGCAGCCGATTTAACGATGAGCTGTATGACGTAGTGTTGGATTGCCCAAATCAGCGCATACATATGTGTCGCGGCGACTGAGCGTGCAAAGCTTTGCATAGCGGTGCTTGGCAAGCGGGAAGCAAAAAGTTATCGGAAGGGGAAAACAAAGTCAACAGAATAGTGAGATTGTATGTGTGACAGTGATGGAAAACGAGTGTGCATTGTGCCATTTTCGGCCTTTCGGAAGCAGCCGGCACCTTCAGCACAATCGATTGATTTTACGGCACTATTTTTGCGTAACTCAATGCAACTAATAAGCATTTCTTTCGGATCCGCAATTAAAAATATTTTTTTTTACATTTAATCGTATGTGCTTAAACCATGTATTGCACACATGGCCACCAGAAACATCACTCATCACGATCACTGCATGAAAACACCAGAATTGTGCGTTTATAAGCATGAATGATAGATTTGTCAATCGCTCCAGCACATATATATCTAAAGATTTTAACGATTTAAGACTTTAAGTGAATGTGTGTTTTTTAGACAGAAACTTAAAATTTTGAGTTAACAATTTACGTTCGCATAGCACCATGTCGTGCTAATAATAAGTACAACATTCCTGTTTTCCAAACGGAACACTGTTGCAATTTTATTTTTTATCACAACCGTGTACTTAAAATGTTGGTCTGCAAGTGTGCAATACGACCCTCTAAATGTATATCATAAAACAGAAATCTGCATTGATATTATTTTTTAAACATTTGTAATACTTAAGAAATAAGTATTTAATATACTTTAGATTAATCATTTTTAGTGGTGGGCGAGTCCGAGATGTTTAAATGATCGAGATAGTACATTCAATTCGCGTAGATTTTTGAGAACTTTTTTCGTTGAAGGTGTTGCACTTTTTTCCATACTGAAATTTGTGTACATCATTTATCATTGTCTAAGAAAAACTATAAAATAAAGCTTAATTTAAAATATTGGAATAAAAAACAACAACGCTACACGCACATTCATCCATATAACATAAAATGCGAACGTTCGTTATATGGAAAAAAGTGCGCAACACCGCAAACAGAAAAATTATAAAAAATCAATGGTATTTTGTAGACACTTCAAACTTGCACATTATTATACTAGAATGAATGGGCTACAAAATTGTTAACCCAAAACATGTCTAAAAATTCTGAACAAAAACTGTGAAAATTTGATGAAACTTTGTTGATTTTTTTCATTCTTTCAAGTTTCGATTTATTTGGAAGGTTTTTGTTTGAAATGAGCTACAATTTTATAAAAAAAAATTATTAAAATTATTTAAAAAAATAAAATAAATACCGGGTGACCGTGTAATTTGGCAAAGATGAAGACAATGATGATAAAACATTAGTGCACTATATAGGTCAGTTCATATTAATGAACATAAAATGAGATCACTATCGATAAAATGGAAATCCTCAAGGGAAATTTATAATTTCAACGCATGGAAGTTACATACATTTTTTTACTTTCAATCCCCGAATTGCTCAATTACTTCTATTTCTGCAGGATCGCCATTAGGTAAATTGCATTTCCAAAGATTTTTTCAAAATAAATAGCGATGAGGGATATTTCACCCGCCGGTGATAAGAAATCGCAATTACCATAACGCACATCTCTAATATTACTGTTCACAATCACGTTTACATTCAAAATTACATTCATAATTTCGTTTTGTAGCAAATATGAAATATAGGTATATCCATTTACTTAAATGTAAAAGAATCAAAGTGCTAGAAGAGATTTGAGCGTTTGGTACAAAAAGTATTTTTGATGTTGAAATTGTACTTAAAATCGGCAAATTGTACTTTTGTACATTTTAAAATTAATTGTACTGAAAAAGGTACAATTGTACTTAAAATATCAACACTGTTTCACTGGCGCTGTACTTGCTGCAGCGATGCCAGATTTGAGCGTAACCAATTTTTTACCGATAATAACTCATGCGAGGGATTTGGGTATTGGACATTTTACATAATATGCTTGGAAGTATACATATCTGCGTTCGTATTGAATAGTAGCTTATGTCGGAAGACTGGCTTTAGTATAATGAACCATTCGCAGCATACGATGGTGAAAGACTCACTGGCGCCGAGTCTCTGAAGAACTCTTGGAAAATAAACGTAAAAGACGGTAATGTTAATGGCGATGCTAGCAATTCAATATTCGTATAAAGTGTCATAAAAAAATTCCTTGTG
>NW_016157506.1:124417-140202 GCF_001687245.7 Rhagoletis zephyria
TAAAATGTGAGGAATAGGTAAATTAAATATGTTTTGCGTTGCTATAAATGTATTGAAATTAATTTATTACTGAATCAAAAAAAATTATTAAACATGATAATAAAAACTTTGCGCTTTTGTTTTGGAAAAATTGGCTTTTTCTGGTGGCCTGATGCCACACTGGCTCAGTTGTCGCAAAAGTACATATACATACACAAATTTTTACTTGAAAATAAGTGTGTAGTGGTTAATATGTATACGATGCCATCTCCGTACAGCTCACTTCACCTCGCCTAGCACGCTCGCGTGCGCGCAGTTTGCCCGCGACGTCGACTGCGTGCACCTCTGCTGTGCATCCCTAACGTAGTGCATTGGCTACGCTGGCTAGGTCATGTCGTTCGAATGAAGAGCCCTGAAAATATTTAAAACGGGTCGCGATGTTGGTAACAGAGGAAGGCCTCCTATGCGTTGAAAAGACCAGGGGGAGCAGGACTTGGCTTCACTTGGCATTTCCAATTGGCGTCAGTTGGCACAGAAGAGACACGACTGGCGTACTGTTTTACACTCGGCCAAAATCGCTTAGGCGATTATAAGCATTTTTATATTACAGAAACAGTCTTCAAGGAATTCCTGGTATGCTACACATAATACCAGGTATTCCTTTATTTTACGCCCCGAGACAAAATTATATGTCTAACAAAAGCCATGTAAATCCAAATTTCTCACTTTGTACAAAAATGAGAAAAATTCAAAAAAGTTGCATATTCTGGTATGAAGTGTCTACAAAATACCGTTGATTTCAAATTTTCTTTTTTTTGCTGACGGAGTCACGCATTTTCTTCCATACAAAGTTACCACGTTCGACAATTTGTTTTGTATGAAAGAAAATAATAGCAAAAAAAGAAGCGAAAAATCAATGCGAATTCTTGGCCTGTTGAACCTTAATAAGTTATTATGAATACAAAGTTTTTTGTTGTGGCATTTTTTTAATTTCTCTACAAAGTTTGTAATGTGGATTTATATGGTGTTAAGTGTTGTATAATTAACTAGACTTTAATAAAAAATTATTAAACATTAAACAACTGAAAGGAAAATCATCAAAGCTGGTCAAGATATCGTGCCCCTATTTTATTTTCGCTACTACAATTTTTTTTCATCGTACCAATTTGATCTAAATTTACTGGGCTAAAATTTAACTTCTCAGATAAAAAAAATGTAATTTTAATGGCAAAACCCTCAACAACTTTAAAAGTTGGCGAGGTTTAAAAATATTGTAGCCATATTTGACATTGCGGAACAAAACTATATCAAGTGCCATTAAAATATATTAAATTTCCCACTGACTTATAGGCAATTTTGTCCAATTTGTGAAAAATTCCATGAATGTGCTGAACTTTAGGGCCTTTGAGGCACGTCTTTCCGTTATCCGATTTTAAAAATTTTTCGCAGGTCACGTTTTTATGACCAAATGAATCTTTCTGAGGGGCGTCTAGCTTTGTAAGACAAAGTTGCAAATTAAGGCGCAGTTTAATGTATATATATTGTCATTGCGTTTTTATATTGAAAGCGAGAAGACGTGGATCTGAACTATGTTATTAAAAATAATGTACTTATGTACATATATTTATGTATGTACATACATATGTTGTATATGCATGATGATAGCACGTCTTTAGTGGGCTTTACACATGCCAACTAAATAGTTATCACGTAAATAATAGTTAATCTAAAACAAGTACAAAAACCAAGTGTACCAAAAACATTATATTAATTAGTGCACTAAAAGTCAACTTACAAGTAAACAGTTTCTAATTAGCTGAAAACAAACTTATTCAGCTTAAAACAAAAGGTGGTTCCACTTTCGCCACTTTCCGATAGGACTGATAGTCTCTGACAAAGTAATGAAAAAAATAAAAAAGTTAAATTTTATCAGGAGAAGAATTAAAAAACTAAAGGTTCTGTGTAAAATTTTAGCAGTTTGCAACAAATCAAGTTACTGATGAAGCGAATCGGTGGAAATGCGCAAAGGCAAAAATTTTACACAGAACTTGTTATTTTTTTAATTTTTCTTCTGTTAAAGTGTTTTTTCCATATTTTCATAAAAAAAAACAAAAAATCTGGAATGATTAATTAGTTTGTTAGAAACTATCAGACCTATCGAAAAGTGCTGTATACAAGGTCTATGTAGAATTTTGTTAGCTTTCATCTGAAAATATCTTGAAAACTTATCCATAGAATAAAAAATTAAGTCGATTTTCGGAATCAGCGAGCAATTCTTTATAGGAATTGGATAGTGGCATTCATTGAACATTTTTGCTGTAAACCAGTGTATTTAGTAGTTTTTTAACTCATGAAAAGCTTTTTGTTTTTAAATCATACTTTGTTGTCTGCACGTGTAGTATAAAACAATATTGCAGCTTTACTCGTACATATACTTACATTCATGTTCGTGTACAGTACAGCTAAAAGAAAATCTCTATTGCTAGTTCACCTTGACGACACCAAATAAATACATTTAGCGATTGTGAAAAAACCGAGAAAAAAACCTACACATTGCACTATGGGCAAACGGTTGTTATTTCTGCCATAAAGTCCAATGTTTTTTTTGAACAAATTTTCTGAATC
Organism: Rhagoletis zephyria; assembly: GCF_001687245.7. Classification (NCBI taxonomy): domain Eukaryota; kingdom Metazoa; phylum Arthropoda; class Insecta; order Diptera; family Tephritidae; genus Rhagoletis; species Rhagoletis zephyria. The sequence continues at coordinate 127,022 of NW_016157506.1, forward strand.
CAAATATCCCAATTAAATGCCCATATCCTTTTTTGTTAGAGTTCCTTCACTGTTTTGGAAAAATTCAGAGGAAATATTACTTAACTTGAAGTGCTTGTGGTTTTAAGAGTTTAGACATTTAAAGTGTTATTATGGAAAACATTAATCCGGGCATGTAAATTTATGNTGGTTTTGTATTTTAAAATTGAACAAATTTTCTGAATCCAAATATCCCAATTAAATGCCCATATACTTTTTTGTTAGAGTTCCTTCACTGTTTTGGAAAAATTCAGAGGAAATATTACTTAACTTGAAGTGGTTGTGGTTTTAAGAGTTTAGTCATTTAAAGTGTTATTATGGAAAACATTAATCCGGGCATGTAAATTTATGATTTAATGACACTTTCGTTAATTATTATTGTGCTTTGTTGTCTGATTGTGAAATTTTTTTTATTAGATTGAACCGAACAATTGTAGTCATGTTTCGTTGACAATAACTTTTAAGGGGAAAGCTAGTGCAAAAAGTTTCAAATGACATGTTATTAATAAAGTGCCCATTTTTCCCCTTTTTGAAAAAATCGTGTTTCTTTAGAGAAATGCGTATATAGCCATGCATGGGCGGGAAGCGAGAAAAAACTTTTTATAGAGTAACTTAAGTACTTTTCAGTCAAAATGCAGTTCCTACGTTTCACGAAATACTTATCGTCACCTGAAATGCAAACATGAATAACATACATCATCGTTGAAATGCAAAAAGTCATAACTAATAAAAAAATCAAATTTCACTTTTGGATTTATATGATGGATTTTATCGAATTACAACTCCCCACATCATTTTATGAAAAACAATTAAATCCTTAGTCACGACTTTTTCCTTTTCATTTACGCTGCTGTTACCCCTTTTTGCATTTCAGGTGACGATATGTAACTCTTTTCAGAAGTCCAAAATATGTTTACGAAGTTTCGTGTAAGTCGACCGGATCAGTCATATGGTGGCTATATGTATGAAATAGTGCCTTGAACAAAATTTTGGTTCAACTCAAAACTCTATAATACATGTATAAATCAAATTTCGGGCTGATACCCTCATATTTGAACTTTATGCCAAAAAATTAATTTTTTGCCCGTATTTCGATCATTTGGTTTGTTTGAAACAGGTCAGTGCCTTTCTGACAACAAATTGATTGATAAGCGTTGTACGTGTGCATTTGAAATTAATCGTCAAGAACCATTTTAATTAGTGCTCAATCATTCCTAATCAGTCGGTATTTGTTTGATACTTTGTAAAGTATTGGTTGATTAAATATCGAAAATAAGTATACTACTTATGGTACTTAAAGCCGATTTGGCTAACTAAGGCCCTTTGCATATTACGCGCCTAATCATGCTAGTAGAGTAATCGCTTTGTTACGATGACTCAGTTAATAAACACATAGCCGACGTTCCAAGTTTGGCACACTTCAATTTTTAATGTACTATAAATGCTTGATTTTTGCATGTGGGTTTCAGAAATTTCATGACTTTTCATTATTCGTAGAGCTTGCAGTCTTTAAAATTATATACTGTTGAGGTTTTCACTTTTAGCAATTATATTGTCTTTAAAGTGTGGCAACTTCGTTAAATTAATTACTTATGTATGTCAGAAATGAATAATAAGTAGACAGATTTTATTTTGAACTCCAGTTCTCTTAAGGTGAACACGTTTCTTTATCAGTTCTTTTGTATATTACCAAATTGTAATCGATTTGCATTAAACTATTAGTTTAATTAAATAACAAATTGCTTATCAAGAACGTTGTCGTTATTACTCACTTGAGATTGTTTTACTTTGCGTTTTGTTTGGGCGGTTCTGGGAATACCTCTTACTGCAACATTACTTCAGACATCTAGAGTCCTATATGGAAAGTGAGCAATCTCTGCTTCCCGTCGATTCAGCAATTGGAGCGGAGCTGATTGAAAATTAGACCGACAACATTGGTAGCCACAGCAATATTCAGCCTGAGTTTCAAGATATCACGGAGACAAGCATGAGTGAATCAAAGGTATATCACATACATCGGTTCAATGGACAGAACTATCAGCTATAGCGAAGACAAATGGAAATATACGTGACCGAGAATAAGCTTAAGAAATACATCCTAGGAGCGGAGAGGAGAACCGAAGCCAATGCTAAACAATAGGACGAAAAGACGCGGAAGCGCAAGCGTTTATCATGAGGGGTATAGAGCTTGAACAATTAAAGTATCTTACTGAATGCACGACGGCAGCATCAGCCATACTGATAAGGCCCAATCTCACAATACGCTCCCTGATCACGTGGTAGTTGGCGCGAATTGCTAGTCGTCGGACATGCGTTCATCTGATCATATTCTGCATAAGAGTTGATGTATGCCCCTTATCAACTTCTCGCCACTGTACTTGAATAGCTCAGCTGGCAGGCTGTCAGCTCCAGTAGCTTATTTGTTTTTCAGCCGAATTATTGCTATTCGTACCTCGTCATAGTCAGGCGGTGGAACACCGACTCCGTCATCATCGACTGGGGGTTCGGGTTCTTCTTCTCCACAACTGTCCGTTCTGCTACCATTCAGTAGGGTGGAAAAGTGTTGTCTCCATAATTTAAGTACGTTCTGAACTAGGTCGCCATTGCTGTTCTTACAGGACTTGAATAGCTCATCTGGCAGGCTGTCAGCTCCAGCAGCTTTGTTGATTTCAGATAATCTTTTTATGCTTGAACCTAGTGCTGCATACTACCATGTTTCGGGCCCCGGCAAAGGCGATCTGACTCAGTCCGTAATCGGACGTAGAGGCTGAATTTTCCGACGGTAGTTCCACCACCCACCCTGGAATTGAAGTCGAGTGTGCCCCAAGCGCTCATAAAATAGATCCTTCGATGCCTCATCCTTTTCTCGTCGTGGCATGGGCGCAGATGAGCGAGATGTTGATGAATCTCGCTTTGATGTGGATTATGGCTAGACTTTAGTCCACCGGGGTGAACGCCAGTACTCGGCGACGGAGTCTCTCTCCAACCACATCCAACACCGAATTTGCGCTCTTTTACATGGCAGCTTTAGTAGACGTCGCAAGGCCCAATACATTGCTTGCCTTGCCCCGTCTAACGCATTTCTTGGATAGCGGTGATGTCAGCTTTTGTCCTTAGGAGGACATCAACCAGCCGGACAGAGGCACCTTCCCCATTCCGGATATTCCAGGTGCATGCCCTCAAATCGTAGTCCTTTAAACATCTACCGTGGTCGTCGTCATACATAAGGGTCCCATCCGAGGCTTTACTTCGCTTCTTTACTGGAAGGGGCTTTTACGTGGCTGGTATCAAACCCAGCGCACAACCAATTGCTGGGACGGGGGTGGTTTCGCAACCAAATACACGTTTATATAGCGAGGCGCTTGCTCCAAGACAGATACCAAATTGCAATTGGTGAACAGACGCTGCAGACTTCAGTGAGCCCTTAAACCGAACAAGTCGGAGTGGCCCAACGGAAGCTTCCTCTCTTTCTGCAGTGACCCAAGGCTCCACTCGAATTGGTTACCGCATCTCGCACATGGTGAACGAGGACGCAAGAGTCGGGATTGAGTATAGTCGTGCAACTGTAACTGCATACCCAGCACAACGACTATACCTCATTGCACTCCACAATGACTATACCCCATTGCAATTATACAGGACCACGAAAAAAATGTATGAAAGTTTATTCTGACCATACCAGGTGTTTTATGCGAATCTGAAGTCCGTTTTGCTCTATCGCGTGAGGATTTTTTCCTAACCCCAAAACAGATGTAACGTAGGCTCCCTACGCTACACTGTTACGCTCATACATACCCACGTACATAACAAACCATCATACATAAACATACCTCCAATATATACAGACGTACACAACAAACCATCATACACTGACCATACATACCTATAATACGTACACAGAGAAATTTTCGTTTTCAAATTTGTATGGAACGTTTTACTTTTAAAAACGTTTTGACCCAGGTTTTGCACCTACAATATTTATTAAAATTTTGAAAACGAAAATTTTCAATTCAATTTCCAAAATCCATGTTTTTGTTTTTGATACGAACATTTTCAAATCGTTTTTAAAAACCGATTGTTTGATAATTGAGTATGCGCATGTTGAAATTAAATCCTAAAATGTTTTTTCCTCATTTTAAAAATATTCGTTTTCAAATATGATATTCAATCCCAACAAGTCGTTTGGTACACACATTGTCAAAAATATACATATACTTATAAATAAGTTACAACATTTAATAAATGATATACAGATGTTTTACATATTACTATATACATACATAAATACATACATACATATGTTCCTGCCTTACTTCCAAGCTGGGCCTACTAATTTTGCTTCACGCTGGCCAAATCCTGTAATTTAAATTAAGAAAGTTTTAAATTATTATTTAATAACCCATAAGAATTTGTTTTTGTAAGTTACTCTTACCAAAGCTTTTTTCGGTCAAAGAAGTCCACCAATGTCCCTTATATGTAGTTATGGGTTAGAATGGCAGTGTTATTTGTATATACTTCATCGCATTTTCTGAATATTGAAGTAACTTATTTATCTGAACACAATTTTTCAGACAAGTGATGCAAACATATGAAAGTTTTTCATTATAGCTAGGTAGCTTTCTAAATTCTAATGCAAAACATTTTAGTTTTAAATATTTTTCATACCCAATTGACTGAAAATAAATTAAAGTTTTTATTTTAAAACGGACTAGTTTTATTTTGCTTGTTGAAAATTGTGTCGCTCTACAACTTGTTGGGACAATATTCTAAAATATTTCATTTTAGTTTTTAAAATACGCATTTTTGACGCTATTTCTTTAATGTCGTTTGTTCTCGTCAGTAAAAAAAAGTGAATATGTTATAACGATCGTTTTTGTTTTGCGAATGTTTCGTTTTAAAGCCGTAAATACAAATACTGTATTTTTTATTTTGTATGAAGTAAAATTATATCAAAAAATTTTATTTTACAATTTCTTTTAAAAACTTGCGTTTTACCTGTATCATTTTCTCTGTATACAGCCATTCAAAATATCACCACTATGCACATACACTCGTACGTATAGACGCTCAAACCACACAAGAGATGCGCAGGAATCAAAAGCACGGAGCGCATTGGGAGGCTTAGGCCCTAAAAGCTCGAGCGCCTTTGGCTTTTTCTGCGGAAAAAGGCTGACAGCTTTTATTTAAATACATCGCGTAGCGAATAAAAAAAAAAATAAAAAAACACTTATAAATAACATACGGTTTGTCGAACAAATTAGAAATAATTTAAATGGCAACCTGCAACCCTGGAACAGGGAGGATCGGCATCGAAGTGGACTGTTCATCGGGGGAAGTCATCAAAAGGCCGGCAAGGGCCAACAAAGGTAATAGTTGCAGGGCAACAAATGGACCTGAAGAATGGTCATTCAGGTTCCATAACCCACACAAAAATAAATTTTCAGAAGTTGAAGTTCTTAGCGATGCAGAACGGAAACTTAAATTCTGGTTGAGAGAATTCAACAGAACTGTCGAAAGATATTTAAAAAATAGAATTCCAAAAGTGAATCTTTTGGAAGACTACAAGGGGGCTAAAAATGCCTATATTGGATATATTGGCGAAGCCGAAAATAACAATTTAGCAGACTTATTTGATCAAATAAGAGCTAAGTTTGACGAGGCATTCGATTTTATTCCAGGGAAAATTTTTTCTTGTGATAATCTGCCAAAAATAGAGAGTTCCAAATTCCCTTGGGACTATGTTCGGAGTAAAGCTGAAATAAAGCCCCTGAACTTCGTTTATGTGAAATGCCAACAAAAGACAATAAATCCACAGGTTGGGTCTAAATTTTCCAATCCGAAAGAAATAGTAGTGAATAAAATACCACAGAATATAAAAGGTGTTTACCTTCAAGACAACGAAGTAGTAAACAACAAAGGACTTGTTAAGAAGAAGCTAACAAGACATTTCCGATAAATTATTTTAATAATAATGGAAAACTTAAATTAATGAAAAAAATTTAAGATTTCTCGTTTCAGAAATACGAAAATGAATCAGATACGCAAAAACAGTTACCGGCAAATTTAGAATTCAAAAATGTAACGCCTTGCAATCGAAATGCGCGCATGGTAACAAAACGTATTAACGAAACCAATACGCTCGGTATAAACGCGGACGGAAGGACCAACAATGGATTTTCGCCAACAGCGGCTGACATTGTTTGTCCTTTTTCCCTCACCGAAACTAATATCAAATCAATTTCAAATAGTGAAACGAAAAGTCCAGCCAAAAACTTTAGTTTTAAATTAAATAATTTATCTTTAAATAGATCAGTAACATTTTGTAAAGTATGTAAGCCAGTGTTATAAAAACAGCGTTGAAATCATGACAACAATAACACCAACAAATCGTGCAACAGCCGGGGCAAAAAGTTACCGAAGGAAAAGCGAAGTGAACCTGAACCACGTTGGCCTTTTGGGCAGCACTTATACGTGTGTATATACAAGAAGGTTCAATAAGGTGATAAAAAGAAAACGAGGTGGTTGCCGAAAGTTGGTGGGATTACTGTCATTAACCGACTTCCTAAAAAGGTGGAGGTTAGCAGTTCGTCGGAAAATTTTTTTTTTTTTTTTATGTATGTACCGTATAACTTTGGACCACGTCAACCGATTTCGATAATTTTAGCATCGGAAAGGTAGTGTCTCAGAGATGGTCCCATACTAATCTGGTTGAGATCCGATCAGTGGATCATTAGATATATATACATATATTTTTTTATATGAGAATTGACGTCGGTTTTTTTTTGCTAAAAATTACTTGTTTTGCCTTATATGGAGCAGCGTCAGGGGTGCAGCAGAANAAAACAGTTACCGGCAAATTTAGAATTCAAAAAATTAACGCCTTGCAATCGAAATGCGCGCATGGTAACAAAACGTATTAACGAAACCAATACGCTCGGTATAAACGCGGACGGAAGGACCAACAATGGATTTTCGCCAACAGCGGCTGACATTGTTTGTCCTTTTTCCCTCACCGAAACTAATATCAAATCAATTTCAAATAGTGAAACGAAAAGTCCAGCCAAAAACTTTAGTTTTAAATTAAATAATTTATCTTTAAATAGATCAGTAACATTTTGTAAAGTATGTAAGCCAGTGTTATAAAAACAGCGTTGAAATCATGACAACAATAACACCAACAAATCGTGCAACAGCCGGGGCAAAAAGTTACCGAAGGAAAAGCGAAGTGAACCTGAACCACGTTGGCCTTTTGGGCAGCACTTATACGTGTGTATATACAAGAAGGTTCAATAAGGTGATAAAAAGAAAACGAGGTGGTTGCCGAAAGTTGGTGGGATTACTGTCATTAACCGACTTCCTAAAAAGGTGGAGGTTAGCAGTTCGTCGGAAAATTTTTTTTTTTTTTTTATGTATGTACCGTATAACTTTGGACCACGTCAACCGATTTCGATAATTTTAGCATCGGAAAGGTAGTGTCTCAGAGATGGTCCCATACTAATCTGGTTGAGATCCGATCAGTGGATCATTAGATATATATACATATATTTTTTTATATGAGAATTGACGTCGGTTTTTTTTTGCTAAAAATTACTTGTTTTGCCTTATATGGAGCAGCGTCAGGGGTGCAGCAGAAGAGCCACTACAACATTTGCACTACCACACCTCCGAATAGAATAGGAAAGTATCTTAAGTATAATTATGAAGACACAAACGATAAATAAGAGACGTATACTAAAATAATGTTTGAAGCGTAATTTAAGAAAAAATTAAGAAAATGAAATATTTTGAATGGCTGGACTCAAGTATATAGCATTAAAATTGTCCAGGTCTTATAGACTACATATTAGAGTGGTTAAAAAAAAATTATTTTTGGAAATTCATAAACGCTACCTCAAATTATTTTTATTTGTGATAAAAAAAGAGAAACGTGTTTTTTTATTTTGAAAAAAAAGTTTTATTAGAGGTCGCGCTGGTCGGTTTTTTATAAAAACGCTGAAGTTCTCCATTTTTTTATTTTCTTGACATGTTAAAATACAGCTAAAAACTAGTTTTTTACATATAATTACTCTGGTATTATTGGGGAACATCCCTTTAATTACATACCTATCTTGGGCAGTTAGAATGGGCCTGGTGCCCGAAAATATGCTCTCGAAAAGAGACTAGTAAAATTAAAACGTTGATACTGAACGATTTGCGCATTGTCATGGGTTGGAGCTTGTTACCAGGGGGTTTCTGGGGTTTGCTAATTAGGGATCTGAAGTCAGTTTTTCGAAATTCAAAATGGCTGATCCAAAATGGCGGTCCATTTAAAAAAAAAAAGAGTGGATTTGTTCGAAACCCGGCACTCGAGAGTTTTTGTTGTCGCCGATTACGAATCTGAAGTCAATTTTTTTAAATGACGGATCTAATATGGCGATGAAATTAAAAAAAAAAGTACTAAAATTAAAACATTGATACTGAACGTTTTCANGAATCTGAAGTAAATTTTTTTAAATGACGGATCTAATATGGCGATGAAATTAAAAAAAAAAGTACTAAAATTAAAACATTGATACTGAACGTTTTCAACGTTGTCAAGGGTTAAAACACATTTCCAGTGGGTTTCTGGGGTTGCTGATTACGAATCTGATGTCAGATTTTCAAAATTCAAAATGGCGGTTAAGAGCTTCAAACAAATCCAATCATTGTTTTTAAAGTTGGTCGCTATTTTGGATCCAGCATTTTGAATTTTGAAAATCTGACATCAGATTCGTAATCAGCAACCCCAGAAACCCACTGTAAACGTGTTTTAACCCTTGACAACGTTGGAAACGTTCGGTATCAACGTTTTAATTTTAGTACTTTTGTTTTAATTTGATCGCCATATTGGATCCGCCATTTTGAATCTAAAAAAATTGACTTCAGATTCGTAATCGGCGAAGCCAAAAACTATCGAGTGCCGGGTTTCGAACAAATCCAATCATTAAAAAAAAAATGGACCGCCATTTTGAATTTTGAAAAACTGACTTCAGATTTCAAATTAGCAACCCCAGAAACCCTCTGGTAACAAGTTCCAACCCATGATAATGCGTAAATTGTTCAGTATCAACGTTTTAATTTTACTAGTGTCTTTTCGAGAGCATATTTTCGGGAACTAGACCCATTCTAATTATCCAAGACAGGTGTGTAATTAGGGGAAAGTTCCCCAATAATACCACAGTAATTATATGTAAAAACCACATTTTTAGCTGCATTTTAACATGTCAAGAAAATAAAAAAATTAAGAACCTCAGCGTTTTTTATAAAAAACCGACCAGCGCGACCTCTAAGAAAACTTTTTTTTCAAAATAAAAAGATACGTGTCTCTTTTTTTATCACAAATAACAATATTCTGATGTAGCGTTTATGAATTTACAAAAAGAGTGTTTTTATGAACCACTTTACTGCATATGTAAATACATGTATGTATGCATATTATTCTATTTGTATTGAAACTTAGTAGTTTCAACAGGGGCAATATGTTCATATCTACTTATGAACAGCAACACGCATATCCATACATGTATGTATGTGCATACGCTTGTGTCCATGCATGGGCGTAGCCAGGTAGGGGCAGGGGGGCCCGAGCCGCCCCCCCCTAACTTCCAACTGTTTCCCTATATTTATACAAATAGTACCCTGAAATGCTAGCCTAATAATTTTGAGCCCCCCTAATTTTCGAGTTTTTTCCTATGTAATTCTACACAAAAAATAATACACTGAGTTGCTAACAAAATAATTTGTCAATACATAATTTAGAAAGTCGTTATATCTGAATCGCCTGGTTCTGTGTCAAGTTCATAGCACTCCAAAAAACTTAGGAGCGCTAACGCTTCTTGCTTTCTCCTTACGATAAGCGTCTCCATATGTACGTACATATGCGCATGTGTATTTGACTTTCTTAGTTTCAAAGTCATCTGGAAAAATTTATCACTCACAATATTTGTATATTGGGGTAATGATTTTTTGGCCACTATCAATTTGAAATAGCCTGTGACGTATTACGTATAGCTTAAAATTATTGTAACCCACAGAGGTATGTTGTATATACACACATTAATAGAAGTTCACCAAAATTTATATAAAACTATTAGTCGATTTAAACAATTAACTTTTTATTGACCATATTTACTCCACATGTATGTATGTGGTGGTATGTAGAACACATAAGTATATAAAAAAATTACACATTGGAAATAAATTGTCAATAATAGCACTGTGTGACAGCTAAATATGTTACAGAAATTTATATGCGCCATGTATTCTCTGCCGTCTGCTGTAATTATTGAAAAAGTAAACGTCTTGGCTGTTCACCAAAACGGTCTATAGTTTCATCGACAATCTCATATTGATTCTCTGATACAAACTTTCGATGTACGCTTAGAAGACACAAACCTAAAGATAAAGTAGTAAAGAATTGAACTATAAATTCATTTATATGTTTACCGTTTAATCGATTTTCGCTCATTGTTGACCGTAGCCAGGTTTTTAACCTTCTCAAAGTACTGAATGACCTCTCAATTGTGCAAGTGGTACACGGTAGAGCCAAATGCACTTGTAGTGCTTTTTTTATTAATGGGTAAAAAATATTGGTTTCTGCTGCCATTTCGTCCATCCCAACCAATTTCAATTCATCTGCAGATTTTTGTTTTCTCTGTCAATTCTCATACCATATTTGACTTTCAACAGCTAAACCGTCCAAGTGGTAAAACTTCTCTACTTCTAATACTTTGTCTTGGAAATCTGCTTTAGAAATGGATAGCATGTGTGATGGCTGTAGAAATTAAGTTAAAAAGGCTGGCGTGTTTTCAGCAGAAAATCTCTCATTTAGTGACATTTTTAGCGAATCCAGGTACGGTATTAATAAAGATATTTTAAAATAATCTTGTGTGGAGTTTGAAGGTACATTCATTCTTTGTGTTTGCCTGTTACATATTCTTGGTGGTTTTATTGGAACGCCTAATAATTCTGCAGTAGCACATGCTTCTGTTAAAAGCTGTTCAATGCCACTATCTGCGTTTTCACGATGTTGCTCTATAATATTGCTGATGTTTTTAATATAATCTGCACACTGTACCACGTTCAAGTTAACAGCCTGCAACGCGTTAGTAATTGGCTCCAATAAGGCTGAGTACTTCGCAATTAAATACACCGATACTATAAATGTTGAAGTAGTCGCAGCTGAATGAAGATGGAAAGCTGTTTTTCGCGTGGTGGCATTTCCCTCAGTCGACAATTTTTCCAAACCATTGACAATATCTAAGAAATGAGTTTGAAATATACCTATACTTTTATATTTTTGCGACCAGCGCGTTTCGCACAAAAGCGGAAGGTTTGGTGCATGCACTCTTCGTGTAGTCGATTCACGATAAAAACAAATTATATCTTTTATTGTGGATATAGTGTTCCGAATTTCTGGCAGCTTGCTCAAGTCGTTTACAACAAGATTTAACCGGTGGCCAGCGCAGTGAAAAAAAGGGCTTTGGGATACTTTTCTTTTATTAATTTTTGAACGCCTCCTTCCTTCCCAGCCATCGTCGCGCACCCATCGTATCCTTGTCCCACGCATTTACTTGGATCAAGACCTTGTTGCATTATAAATGTGTCAATTGCATTCGCTATTGTTTTGGCATCCATTGCTTTTAGTTCAATAAAACCCAGGAACTCTTCGTGTACTATAGTGGCTTCGTCAGAAAACCTGACGCCTATAGATAGCTGCTCCTTACCCGAGATATCACAGCTTTCGTCCGCCAAAATGCTATAGGCAATAGCTTTCTGTGCTCGTGAAACAATTTTTTCTCTTATAATATTTCCACATATGTTAATGAGCTCATTCTGAATTTGTGGTGATGTGTACTTAGCTCTTGCACTACTTTCTGAAAAATGCTGCTGCAAAACACTATCTCCAGCATGAATAGTCAGTTTTAACAAATCAATTAAGACTCCTAAAAGGATTAATTAAGTTATTTAAACTTTGTTTTATAATTGAGTACATACAGCTGCGAGTAAAATGATAGCAGAGTATTTTTGTTGAAATCTGTTTAAGATGACTTTATTACCTTCGTCACTTTCTTTTCCTCTTAATGCCAGATCGTGGGTTCCGCAAAATATCAGTGACGTAAGAATTGATGACAGAATTTTTCTATTTTTCTCAATAATTTTGGTGTGACCAGTAACCAATGCTTCATCTATCGGTGGCTCGGTAAGCAACGAACTTGCAGTGGCGAGTGCTTCACGGTGGTATTTGCTGGAGCCATGATTTTTGCAATACTCATGCATATTTCTATATTTCGTAAAAGGCTTCACAACAAATGAACCTAGCACTCATTATGGACATATTGGTGCAAATAAAACGCAGTAAATACACAATGCTCCTTTCAGCTTATTAGAATACGCCAGCCTTGGTTTATATTTTTCTAACCATACATGTTGGAACACCCGACCTCCCTTGCTTTCAATACCTTCGGCAAAATTGTAACCTTCAGGTGGAATCAAACAATTTTTTAGTACGTGGATTTTTTCGCTACGCGACATAGTTTGCGATTTTCCAACACATTTGCCTATATCATTTTCGTGTTCATATTTATCTGAAAACCCGAATCAGAAAATGCATTGTAAATTGGTAAAAAATAATACTGTAAGTACTTTTCTCACTGGCTTCGGAATGCAAGTTTTCATCTGCTGCAGAAGTGTTACTAGCTTCATCGATTTTTCTTTTAGTTCCCGCTGAAATTTAAAAAATTCAAAAATGTTCTATATCTAATAGAAGATATAAATCACTATTTCTGCCAATTTTTGTCTTTTGCAGGAGCGAGATATGGGCAAATATCCGGAACCGTGTGCTTTTGTGTCACAGACTGTAATTTTACTTTTTATAAAATACTTGGGCCTTTTGATAACAATTTGGCGAGTTCTTGTAACTTTTTAATTTTTTTATTTTAAAAATGTTATTATATTTTTTATAAATAATCAAAGCCAATAAAATAACAATATTACCGAGTCACTTTGGGTACCATTTGGTCTTTTTTTGAGTACATATAACTTTTTCAGCGCAAAATAATTTTAATATTGGAAAATGCATTAGGCGTTCAAAAAGTATGTGCTTCTCATTGAAAATAAAGAGCTAATAATTTGAAATCTGTCAC
>NW_016157506.1:140442-164872 GCF_001687245.7 Rhagoletis zephyria
TGTCAAAGCATACTGAGCATCTTTCTCTTTGACACCATGTCTGAAATCCCACGTGATCTGTCAAATACTAATGCATGAAAATCCTAACCTCAAAAAAATCACCCGTTAGGTTAGAATATCTCAAAATCCTGATGTGATAGAGCAATTCTGTGGCCAGATTTGAATTCAGCGCACCGAAAACCTTCGGGAAAGTATAGTCTGGGTTCTGGGTAAAAATTTTGTCGGCCTGTGTAATTATTGCGCGCGCGGGGTTTTTATGTCACCAAAAATTATGGCGTTTTCCCCAATATATGTGCCTATGTATATGCCAACGATCATCGCATGAAATTTTTTTTTTCGTAATAACTGCACGAAAAAACGCCGAGACGCGTAAACTTAATTTTTGGTCTCAGATTATAAATCTGTATACTGTTTCTCCAGGTCAGGCCATTTTCCCAATATATTTTCATTTTAAGAACAAATATTCAAACTTTTACAGGGAAAATATTAGAAAAATAACAAATTTTTTGTATTGTTTTTTTCATTTGTATTATTTGTTCAAACTACTTACGATGAAAATCGTTGGATAAATAAACAACTTTTGAACGGGCAAATGAAAATGTGCAATGCTTTTTGTATGAAATAGGAGCAGGATATAATGTTACTCATACGCCATAGCGTACATGGCCGTAGTCGTTCATATGGCGTATGAGTAACATTTTCCATGTTAAAGTTTGGTTTTTTTCAATCGCAATGCAAACTTAAAGTGAAAATACCTTTGGAAAATAACCTGAGCTACAATTTTGAAAGAGTTTTTTTTTTATATAGGAGCCCCCCCCTAAATTTCGTTCTGGCTACGCCCATGTGTCCATGTGTTGCATCCTTGTAGGTACAATCGCAGTATATACGTATATTTTGGTGTATTCAAGTGTGCGCATTTGTTGCATGCATCACAGGCATATTGCCCCACACCTTGATGTAAAGAAAGAAATTAAATGTTTAGGTAAGGAAAAGCAAACCATGTGACTCAAGGACACTTATCACTTGGGTAAGAGATGCTTGAGTGCATGATTTGAGGCTTACGTTTATGTGCACAGCCAAAAGTACGAAAGATGCATTGTATTTTAAATCTCAATATGTGATGCGATCTTGGACAGTGTCTGGTGTTTAGTTAGGTTCAATTTATATGTGGTTCCGTGCGCAGAAGTGGAAAACTTTTGACTGCCATTCACCTGGGAGTGGCCAGAAGCGATTCTTGTGCGTACGGTTCAAATCGCAGCTCACATTGTCCGGATATTTATATACACATATCCTCTGAGTAGCAACAAAACACCCGTTTGGGAGCGAGCTAAAGTGAGAAGGCTTAAAATTTCGCGTGCTCTGGGTTTGGGTCCCGCCATGTTAAAACCCCGCCTAATGAAAAAGAATAAACAGCCTCGGATGAAACGCCCTTTTTTTGATGACGACCATGGCAAACGTATAAAGAACTATGATTTAAAGGTATGTACCTGGAATATCCGGACCCTTAATGGGGAAGGTGCCTCTGCCCGGCTGGTTGATGTCCTCGGGAAGACAAAGGCTGACATCACCGCCATCCAAGAAATGCGATGGACGGGGCAAGGTAAAGTAAGCGTGAAGCCTTGCGACGTCTACTACAGTTGCCACGTAAAGGAGCGCAAATTCGGTGTTGGATTCGTGGTAGGAGAGAGACTCCGTCGCCGAGTACTGGCGTTCACCCCGGTGTACGAACGCCTAGCCACAATCCACATCAGAGCTAGATTCTTCAACATCTCGCTCATCTGCGCCCATGCCCCGACGGAAGAGAAGGATGAGGCGTCCAAGGATCTCTTCTATGNTGGACGAACGTCTAGCCACAATCCGCATCAAAGCTAGATTCTTCAACATCTCGCTCATCTGCGCCCATGCCCCGACGGAAGAGAAGGATGAGGCGTCCAAGGATCTCTTCTATGAGCGCTTGGAACGTACATATGAGCGCTGCCCCCGACACCATGTCAAAATCATGCTTGGCGATTTTAATGCCAAGGTGGTCAAGGAAGGGATCTTTGGCGCCACTGTTGGAAAATTCAGACTCCACGACGAAACGTCGGATAAAAGACTGAGGCTGATTCGACTTCGCCGGGGCCCGAAACATGGTAATGGTATGTAGTGCTAGGTTCCAGCATAAGAACATCCACCATGCTACATGGCTGTCTCCAGATCGAAAAACGAGAAACCAAATCGATCATGTTGTGATAGACGGAAGGCATGCTTCAAGCGTTTTGGACGTAAAGCGTTTTAGATGTACGTACACCGACTCGGACCACTATCTTGTTGTAGCCAAGATACGCACCCGCCTCTGTGCAGCAAAAAATGTGCGCCCAACAATGCAAGGAAAGCTTAACGTCGAAAAGCTGCAATCACAACAGACGGCCAATTTATTCGCCACTCGACTCACACACCTGCTCTCTGAGAGCACTCTTCGACAATCCGACATACGAGAGCAGTGGAACCACATTTCCCGATCATTAAGTACCGCCGCCGAAGAAGTAGTTGGATTTCAGCGAGCCCGAAAGAACAACTGGTACGATGAGGAATGTCAAGAAGCCGCAGAGAAAAAAGATGCCGCCTACAGGGCCACGCTGCGATCGGGCGCAACGCGAGCCATGTGGGACCGTTATAGAGAACTAAAGAAGGAAGCCATACGTGTTTGCCGCAATAAGAAGAGAGAGGCCGAAAAACGTGAGTGCGAAGAGCTTGAGATGCTGGCCGACAGGAAGAACGCCCGAAAATTCTACCAGAGGGTTAGGCGACTTACGGAAGGTTTCAAGACCGGGGCGAACTCCTGTAAGAACAACAATGGCTACCTAGTGACCGATGTCCAAAATATACTTAAATTGTGGAGGGAAAACTTTTACAACCTACTGAATGGTAGCAGCGCTGAAAGTAGTGAGGAAGACGAACCCGAGTCCCCAGTCGATGATGATGGAGTAGCTGTCCCACCGCCTGACTATGACGAGGTACGAATAGCGATTACGCGGCTGAAAAACAACAAAGCTGCTGGAGCTGACGGCCTGCCAGCCGAGCTATTCAAGTACGGCGGCGAGGAGCTGATGAGGTGCATGCATCAGCTCGTATGCAGAATATGGTCAGATGAACGCATGCCCGACGACTGGAATTTAAGTGTGATCTGCCCAATCCACAAGAAAGGCGACCCGCCATACGCGCCAAGTACCGCGGAATCTAAGCATAGGTTATAAGGTCTTATCGAGTGTATTGCGCAAAAGACTGAAGCCAACCGTCAACGAAATGATTGGACCTTATCAGTGTGGCTTTAGGCCTGGAAAATTCACCATAGATCATTTATTCACAATAACGTTAACGTTAACGATGAGCTGTATGAGCTTTACAACGATATAGACATAGTGCAGCGAATTAAAATTCAGCGGCTCCGCTGGCTTGGTCATGTCGTTCGAATGGACAGAAACGCTCCTGCTCTGAAATTTTTCGCGGGCCGCGATGCTGGTAACAGAGGAAGAGGAAGGCCTCCTGTGCGTTGGAAAGACCAGGTGGAGAAGGTTGGCTTTACTTGGCATTTCCAATTGGCTTCAGGTAGCACAGAAGAGAAATGACAGTTGTGCTGTTTTGGACTCGGCCAAAATCGCTTAGGCGGTTACAGCGCCAATAAAGAAGAAGAAGTTATATGTGCATAGCACAATGGAAGTGTTATGTACAGTATATTAGTTATGTAGGCAGTTAGGTTTAGAATCTTATATAAATAAAGACGGCTGCTCTGCAGCGGTGTGGTTCTCTATTAGAAGATCGATGGTTTCACTTCATAGCGGGCTGGTCATCCATGGTGCATTTTCACCGTATTACGATCGTTGTTATTATATTTACAGTTATCTCCATCATACAGTACAACTGGAGTCAATCGCTACTTTTGAACCGCTACTACACCGACTCCTAGGTAAGTAGCTACTCTATTAACCCATGGTAGTGCACATGGTAGTGCAGAGTCGAACCAGTCGGAAGCAGAATAGCGAAAAATTATGACAGAGGGCGCCCCTAAATCACGCAAGTGACTACTTTAGTAACTCCCGGTAGTGCAGAGAGAGCCGATGGTGACTACCGCCTAGGACATTGCCTTGTAAAAGTAATGGATGAAATACACTGCAAGTAGTCGGTCGGTAATTGACGGAGTTTATCAGGTAGCTACCGATTCATCAGTCCTGTAGTCGCTCCCCTGTACTGCAGGGCTGCTTCGCGATTCTGCTTCCGACTGCACTACCATGTGCACTCCCACGGGTTAATAAAGCAGCTACTTACCTAGGAGTCGGTGCAGTAGCGGTTCAAAAGTAGCGATTGACTCCAGCAGTACTGGAGGGCATATTCTTAAAATATGTTGCCGAAACATGTTGCTGAGCAACATTCTGTTGTGAAAAAAATTAGATATGCCAATATCTACGTACACCTCTCACAAAAAATGTACAAGTTGCACTGCAGTGTCGTTGGATATTGTTAACTTCTGTTAACCACTTACCACTGTCGTCTGTGGGACTAGCAGTTGTTGTTGTTATAAGACGGCGTGCTTGGAATTTTCGTCGCAAAACTGTCGACGCTTGTTTGGTGTTAGTGTTGGCGTTATTATGTTGTATGATGTCATTGATAGCTAATGTAGTTGCTGCTGTTGCGGTTGCTGCTCCTTTGGCAGCTGGTGTCACTGTCACTAGCGTCGTTGGTGATGCGCCCGTTGACAAAGTGGTTGCAGACAGCTTTGCTCTGTACTTTGTGTTAAGGTAATTTTTCTGATTGCCTGTGCCATTGGCAGCATCACTGTTTAGAGTAAGAGCTGCTACAGCTACTGTTACTGATGTGGTCGTTGTAGGTGCTGATAGGTAGGTTGTTGATGTTGTTGTTGCAGCTGGTGTTACCAGTTTAATACGATTGCGATATTGTTGTGGCTGTTTATTAAAGGTCGTTGGTAATTCCGTTGTTGTCCCAAGCAGCTCATCACTTTTCGTGGGGTACGTGTTTGCTGTTGTTATTATAGCTGCTGCTGACGATTGGATCTTCGTCGTAGCCGTCTGGTAGGCTATACCTGATGTAGCGAGCGTCGGTGTATTGATTTTTCGCCGACGTACGCTCAGTACGGGTCGGCGCGTCTGCGCTGTGGCTGCTACAATCGTTGTTGCAGTTGGAGTGCGAATCTGAAAGGCAATGGAAGTGTGTTCGTTAGTACGGCAGTGCATACTAGCAGTAAGGAAAACGTGTACGATATTTGTATTTATTTACGTTTGCTGTTTGTTGGAGGGAAATAACGGTGTAAATTATTAGCAAACATTTGCATTTTTATGAAAGAAAGGGCTTGCATAAGGAACGGAAAGGAAAGTGGCGGATGGCAAGCGCGTGGCTGGAAAGAAAGAGTTTGTAATTTTCTTGATGTGTTTGTATGTGCGATAACTTTTTTTGGTTCAGCGTCAACTTAATTTAAAATTTGCGTGTTTGTTTTTAATTTTGTGTGCGTGATTTAACTGTTGAAATATGTATGCGCGTTTGTGTGGATGTTGCGGCAAGCCTATAAGTCTAAAAAAAAAACAATATTTTGTTCATATAATTTGCAGATGATATGCCAGAAGTCAGACAAAGACGTACGGAAAAGTAAGTTAATCAACTAAAGTTGCCTACAGTCGCATTAGTAAACAATCTAAATAAGTTAGTATTATACGTATAATAAATATTTCTGCTTCTCATTTTGTGTGAAATGTGTTTTATTTGAAAAAAAATTTTAGTGCTTTAAAGGAAAGGTGGATGTTTTTTCGGGAAATATTAGATTTCTAAGATAGCCTGTGAACTAACTTGTTATAAAATATAAACTTTTACAAATATTACGAATTTACATGTATGACAAAAATGTACCAAATAGAAAGTAATTGCCAATAAACAAAAAAATATATATAGTAAAATACATATAAAAAAAAATTTAAAAAAAATACTAAACAAAAGTTTAAATGAAACAATAGTACTGAAAATATAGTAAACCATAATTTAGAAAACAAAAAAAATGTAAAAATGCAAAAATTTTATGTAAGTTTTAATTAAAAGGGAGTAAAAACATTACGAATTTACATGTATGACAAAAATGTACCAAATAAAAAGTAATTGCCAATAAACCAAAAAAATATATAGTAAAATATATATGAAAAAAGAACTTGAAAAAAATACTAAACAAAAATTTAAATGAAACAATAGTACTTAAAATATAGTAAAACCTAATTTAGAAAACAAAAAAATGTAAAAAGCTAATGGAAATTTTAATTAAAAAGGAGTAAAAACATTTCAAAACAATAATTAATATATCTTAATAAATTCAAAATAAAAAGTAACAAATATAAGGTGAATATTTGTATGTACTCAACAATTTTATTGAACTTAAAGCCGTTTATAATGAAAGTTTTGTAGAAAAACAACAACAATTTACATGGCTTAACACATGAAACATTTGGAATAAGCAACTACGGTTTACATGGCGAACTGAGTAGACTACTGGTTTTTGACTCTGGGTGAAGAACTCCCTTGAGGAGATGTGGTGATCTCCGAAATAGCAGCTATAACTTCTACCGAAATGTAAATTATTGTTGTTTTTCCACAAATATTTCATTAAAAACGGCCCCAAGCTCAATAAAATTGCTTTTGTGTTTTTTTTCATATAAATAGCGAAATTTAGGGAAACTGGTGTTGACTGTTTTATAAACGGTCTTGCGCATATTCTTCCACAAGAAATTTATGTTTATATGGAAAAAAAGTCCAAAACGCCGTGAACAAAAATCAATGCAATTTTTTAGCCCCTCAAAACTTGCACATATTTTACTAAAATTTTATAATCCTGGTAACTGCATATCCAAAATATCCGAAAATATTATAAAAAATCTAGTTAAAAAGCTTGAAATTTAGAAAAAATTTTTGGAATTGTATATATTTGTAGATATGTATGTATGTTAGTGTACATATTTTTATATAAACCTATGTAATAATGATGTAAAAATATAAAATTAAGACAGAATTTAAATCTATTAACACTAATATATCATGTGTTCAGAAATGCATCAAGCCAAAGCATGATACTATTTTATTTCTAAACTATAATTGATGGACATTTCAAATATGCGCAACCACTGTTAAATGCCGAAGTGGAACTCAGTTGCACAAATAAGGTATTTCTATCAATTATGGTTTAAAAATAAAACATACTAATGCTTGGGCTTGATGCATTTCTGAGCACAGCCGTACTTAGCTCTCAAGTTCGCGCCTTAAGTCTTTCGTTTGAATAACGAAATAAGAAAATTTCAAGATAAACTCTATACGGATATTCGTCCAAATGCAAGGCAGTTCCTAACCAAGTAAACTTATTTAATTTTGTATGGAAACCGGTTTATTTACGAGGTTTACGTGGTTATGAGTCATTTAACCGGACCAGGGATCGAATCCATGTACTACGTTGTGGTAGTACACACCTCTAAGCATTCAGCCACAATGGTGATTAGATAAATAACCATTATATATATTGTCTTAAACGTTTACAAATAATCGATTTGACATCATACAAATTCAGATTTGCAATGAATATTGAAATGTCAATCATCTAATTCAGTGCGGACCTAGAAAATATTGAAACTTGCGGTATTTCAATGTTACTCGTATTACCATTCTATAAATCTTGTATTGTCACAAGGGAAGTGTGCAGTTATTCGTTTAGCGATTGACGTGAGCAAGTAAACAAATTGTGTGTACAGCCAAACGCCATTAACACAAATATTTGTAGAAAATTTATGGGAGATAGTGAATTATCATTAAGATTATTCGCTTATTATTAATTATAGCAGTAATTTATTAACTACTGTGAGCAGCAGCAGAAATTATATATGCTTATAATAAACACTGACTTTTAGATGTTGCTAAACAAGCGCACACCTAATTTCAACACTAGCAACAACTGCAAAAGTATACTTGTTTTGCTAAATAGTCAATAGTGCCACATTCAATTAAAGTTTATTGGCAAATACTTGAGCCACTAATGCAAACATTAGTTAAATTCATGACAGAGATTCGTCATTTCACAAACTCACTTTAAAGAGTTTTCCTTAACTTCAAATATTAACATAGCCATAAGGCAGGTATGTATGTATGTAATCATGTACTTAAGTTAATAGTAGCAGTTATAAATAATAATGAGGCTACTAAGAGGCAACTATTTTTTATTGAAACGGATTATTTTCAAGACCTGAATGCAGGCGTATTAGTCACTCGCAGCTCCAAAAATGTAGCTCTACCGCAAACAATGCATTGAAATATACATACTTACATGTACATATGTATGTATTTTATGAAAATTCCCTGCGGAAAATTCTACTAGCTCAGAACTAGCGTAGAACTAGACTTTTTGCCGACAGTACTAGTTCTAGCTCAATACCCAAGTAATGCTTTCAACAGTCCAGTTTTACACGGCGATGTCATTGGCGGAGGCAATTGACGCCCAGTGCATTACTTTGCAACTAGTTTTTAACCGGTTCTGATTTGAAATTATTGAAAGCTGTACGCAACAATTTAAATCCATGAAATTTGAAAGTTCACAACTGCTTCCACCGCATTTTGAACTCGCCACCAACGATACTTGAGTCGGAGGTCTTCTCGCTGAGCTACTTTCGTATTGTAGTAAGAGTAGTGAGCATTTGCACATTTACACCGCGAGTTTCAACTGTCCCGCTCTCCATCAGTTTTGCACTAGTTCAGAGATAGTTCTGATATATATAGTTCACAACTAGCGCTTTATCAGACTGTTTCTAAATTTTACTGCAGGGTGTGTACTTGTGTTGTTGACATTGAACGTGTTTGTTTTTATACGCTTGCTTTGGCAGTAGTCAAGCTGCGTATAATGAAAAGGGTGTGGTGGCCAACACAAATCGGCACGAGATATAAAGTTACATAATACAACGATTAAGATAAAAGTTAAGAAAAAACATTAAGTACGGGGAGGAGCACCATAAGGCTTAAAATGTGTAGAAAAAATCATTCCAAGAGCATATTTAACGAGTTGAGTACATTAAAGCGAGTATTGAAACGAATTTAATAACCACAAGGTAAATTGTTATTGGATACGCAAGCTGAGCAAGTTTGTATGCAAACATATGTACATGTGTAAGTACATAGCAAAAGTTTACAGAAGTACTTGAGTAATTTTTTAGTGGTGATCTACATACAAACGTAGATATAAGAGTATAAGTAAAAACGCATCATTAGAAAAAATGAAAGCAAAGCATGCTAGTTGAACTGTCTTGTTCACTAAATAGAAACTTATAAAACTGTACCTTTATATATAATAAAATGTTTGATGCAAAAGCTAGAAATATGTACATACATATCGCACGTTTAATATTATAAGGAAGTATTTCAAGATTTCAATTTTGTGGGAAAACGCAATCAAAGTTTTATCTATTCATGCAGTTGGTAAACAAAAGGAAACAGATGGAAAGACATGTGTATTTGCCATATTTGGGAAGTTTGGTTATCTGTATTCTACTTATCAAGCTTATTAATTGCATAATGAAATCCCCAAATACGTAAATTTTGAGTTACATCTCTATATTATTAAACATGCGATATTTAGGGTATTTCGAAAATATCTAATTTAAAATGAAAATTAAAGATTCAAAATACCAAATAAAAAATGGAGGCCGTTAAGAAACAACGAGGATTAACACTTTTAGTACGACAAGTTCCACTGGAGATTATACAACGCCGAAACCGGTTTGTCTTCACACCAAACTTAAAAAGGGATGACTCAAAAGCGTTCATACTCCAAACATTCGGAAACACCAACAACCAAAATGAAAGTGTACACATCGTCACCTGAAATGCAAAATGCCGATACAAACAAGAAATTCAATATTTTCTAATCAATCGATTATGAAGCATTTCATCGAATTACAAGTTCCCATGTCGTTTTATGCAACAAAACAAAAATTGTTTGCTGGCTGCAGCTGTTTGCATTTCAGCGATGTATACCTTTTTCTCAAAATTTGTGAGACATATGGTCCAAATTAGATAAAAGAACATCTAATACAACTGTTGCGCACATCAAAATTAGAATAGAAGATCGGCCCACTACTTAGAAAACAAAGATACCTATGTACTCTTTTTAGAGACTAGTTAGAAAATTGTCGTTCACAACATCTGCGATTACTCAGATAGACACTTGGATGTACTTCAATAAAATCTGTAGGTAAAATAGATGTGCAAGCGTTTCGATGCTAACAAAAGTCAATATTCGATAGGCTAAAAAAACAGATTCTGACAACACATGACTTAAGAAATTTCAGAAGAAAGACAATTTCGCTACAAGCGGTGGTTTGGTACTGAGCTAGATGCACATTCAATCAAATACTACCAAATGAATTATGCAGTTCGATGAAAACCTGTATTTTTCTCTATAAAAACAAAATATTATTTACTTAAGCTTAATAGCTTAAGCTTAAATAGCTTAAATTTTGGTTACAAAATAATACTCATAATAAGTAAATAGTTACTAATTCACATGTTGGAAAATATTTGAGATTTTTGGTGCAAGTAAAACAATTAATGATGTTTGGCAGGGACGTGAACCGGTTTTTAGCCGAATCGGTTTTGACGGGATAAACCACTTTTTTCTACTAATTAACTGAACCATTAACCGAACCGAAATTTTCCTCAAATATTTTATTCGAATCGAAAAACAAAACACTTTATATAAAGGATTAATATAAAAATATTCGCCACTTTTATCTTTGTTCTTTTTTAAATATGGTAATACTATGTTTATTTGCCATCTCAGGCATTTCATGCCACCTCTGTGCGCGACCTTTCAGGATTTGAATGAAAGTTGAATAGATTGAAGTTCTAGGTGACATGAATATACGTGCAGCATATTTTGCCGTTGTTGCGTAGGGTTGCCTATTTACACGGAACTTAAATTTTAAGAAAACGTCATACATACCTTTCTTTAAAGCGGTGTATCTTGGAAACCTTTTAACGAAACTTAATGAAAAAAAAAGTATTTCTTCCGCCTTATTATGGGCTTTAATTGTACATTTTTTACATTCATGTGCAACGTACAAAAAAACAAAAACAAATTAAGTAAACATTTTTCTTTTTGATTTTTTTCGATTGAAGCACTTTTAAAAATTTTTATTTTTACATAAAAACGTTGTCTATAATATCAACTTTAAGTATCCAAATGGGCGTAATGGGCTACTTATACGTATGGACTCTAGATCGTTTAACGCTCGAGCAGTATGATAAATAGACATTGAAATTTTATGAAATTGTATATTTTTGAAAGAGGAAAGGGGAGTAAAAAACAAAAACAATGTAAATAAATGATATTAACTTTACTAAAGGTCTGAAATCGTGAAAATCCCTTCAAGGAAATGGCAGAATTGAACATTGTTGCAAGTTTACATGGGAAATCTGCTTACGACGGGATTAGAGGAAATTTTAAGATACGAGCAGCTGGAGCAAGTCTTCAACTCCTGACGTTACAACAAATTCGTACACCCGAAGTCCTCTACTAATGGCGTGCTGTATGTTTCCATTGGGATGCCTGTAAAAAATAACTGCAACTAACTTTTCAGTGGACTTTATTTTGACTATGACTACGTGCCTATTACTTTAATCCTATTTTAAGCTAGTTTAAAAGGTTAAATAACATCAAGTTAGGGGACTTCATATCCTTATTTAACGAATCTTTAAGTCAAAAAATAATTTTTTTCTTTTTAGTTCTTATTGTAATAAAAACGTGTTTTTGGTTTTTTTTTTTAAACTATAATTTTATTACGGCCGCTGTGGTGTAGTGGCAAGCAGTGCGCGCTTTCACTCATCAGCACCTGTGTTCAAGCCCTGGTCAAAGCAACATCGCAAAAAATATAGAAAAAGGTTTTTTCTTAACAGCGGTCGTCCCTCGGCAGGTAATGGCAAACCTCCGGGTGTATTTCTGCCATGAAAAACAGCTTCTCATAAAAATACACTCGCCGTTCGGAGTCGGCGTAAAACTGTAGGTCCCTCCGCTTTGTGTGACAACATCAAGGCGCACGCCACAAGTCGGAGGAGAAGCTCGGCCAAACACTAACATATGTGTAAGCGCCAATCTATTATTATTATTATAATTTTATTACTCATTAGGTTTGTTTTCTTGTGTTAATAAAAGGACTAACCTTGTAGCTATCATTAGAAGTCTAATATTCTTTTGCAATGAGTGTTGTTGATGTTGTTAATGTTTCGGTTTATATATATATATATATATATATATATATATATATATAAATATATGTGCACAACTAAATACATATCTGCATTTCATTCATTTCAAGTTTGCTACTTAAGTCTTTCGATTTCATCACCAGCAGTTGAAGTGATGTAACATTTAAATGTATAGTTAACAGCAGTGGTTTCTGCGCCTTACATTGCGCTGTCAAAATAAGGTCAGGCTATGAACATGTGTTCATAAAATTTTTGGTAGCAATAAAAAAAATATGCCAGGTATACATATACATACATACATAAGTTGCAAAAAGAAAATTGAATTCTGTGAAATTTTAACAAAGTTTATTTATGCATAGTATAGAGTGAAAAACTCAGTAATATTAGTAAATAAAGAGTTAAACAGAAAAATGCTGACCTCGTCCTATTGTGCGANTAAAATAAATGTTTATTTATGCATAGTATAGAGTGAAAAACTCAGTAATATAAGTAAATAAAGAGTTAAACAGAAAAATGCTGACCTCGTCCTATTGTGCGAAAATTACATTTCGGAAGTGAACAGTTTTGTTAGGTATTCATGTTAGAATCACTCTAAAACCACAGGTAATGTCCTTTAGTTTTCCTGAATGTAAAATATCAGCTCATTAAAGCCTTAACCGGCTTAACCCCTTCAGCGAAATCAGTTTAAAAATTCTTTTTTATTATCGTTGCTTATGATGAATTTTTAAGCGCGTATTGTGCGGGTTAGTTGTTTTTAACATTACTTAAAAAATTTTATTGAATTAAAATTTTAACTTATTGTAAGGTTTTAAAATTGTGGGTGCTTTTGAACTCTTTAAATATTAAACTATCTATTGATTGATATTTTATAAGTTATTTTAACTTTTCAAGTAATACCACTTTTTATAAGGAACTAATATAAGAAAAAGCCATTGCTTGAAGTTTGTTAGTAAGAAAGAAAAAGAGAAAGAAAATTTAATGTCAGACATGTAGATGACTAATACTACGTTTATCCGTAGGCAAATTCACGAAATATTTTCATGAATTTAGGCTACAATTGGCTGCATGAATTTGGGCACCATTTCATGAAATCGTGAAGTGGAAGTCCGGCAAGGCCACGTTTAACAAACAGCTGTTTGCTAGGGTTTTAAAGTTTTTAGATCAAAAGCATGTAGTGGTAAAACCATGACTTAAAATACTGGAAAAGTTACGTGGATTTATTGAAATATTAAAGAATTTCAAACAGAAAAAATTCAAATGCACTAAAACCAATTTAGGTATAACATGGACCATTTTCTGGTATCAACGCCTGTCGCGATTTAAAAAAAATGCTAAAAAAACCCACTACCCTACTGCTTAGTTTCTCGCTAGTGCGCTGCCACTTTTTCAAAACATTTCATTCATGTATTCGCGAATTATGCTTAAACGGAGCCATTTTCGAATTCATGACATTAAGAATTCATGATCCCTCTTACTCCAGGAACTACCATTTTTAACCTTCCAATTAAAAGCACAATACTATTTTCTCCTTCTGATTTATATCGTTTTTTATTTCAGACTAATGAGATAATATCTTTTTATAAATTCTGCAAAAAAACTGGGCTATATACAAGCGTAAAATATACAACAAATACACATATGTATGTATATCGGTAAGTATGGCCCATAGCTATTGTGTGTCTCATTTTAAGTTATATGTTTTAAGTAGGTCGGCGGCTTTGGCTGGGTGCTTAGAGGCGCTAACCACCATTCCGCAGGACCGGCGTAAAATGCCTGGTGCGAGCAACATCTAAATTAGAAAAAGTTTTTTCTAACAGCGGTCGCCCTACGGCAATCGATGGCAAGCCACCGAATGTGTTTCTGCCATGAAAATGCCTCTCACAAAAATCCGTTTGCCGTTCGGTGGCGGCGTAAAGCTGTTTGTCCCTCCATTTTCGTGTAACAACATATAGATGCACACCACAAATTGGAGGAGAAGCTCGGCAGAATTGTAAAGGCCAACATATTATTATTATTACATACGTTCATACGTAAATAGGTGCATGTGGACATGCCAATACTTATTTTTGTTGACCTAACCGGTCAATGGAGTTGCGTATATAAATAATAGATACATGCCAATGCAACGTTAATAAATTGCACTTACTACGAAAATGCGCAATATCTCGTTGATCCGGAAAGCACACGAGGGGAAACTGCGAATAATAGGTATACGTATATGCATCCATATGTATGTACGAGTATGTTTATATTATATATAATTATATACATATGTGGCTTACATTTGCACAGAAGCGAAGAAGTCAGTCTGTATCCATCTTGCTCATTTACCCAATAACCACATTCCATTGATTTGCGTTTAGCAATAATTTGCTTTATTAATTTACCAGTTTTGTTGCTGGTTGCTTCTTTATTTTTTATTTTATTAACGATGAACAAACAAAATACAATATTGCTGTTTGCATAATCAAAAAACAATTGGCGATATTGAGGATATAGTCGCATGCATGTAGTTTTATAGGCGATTGACGCCTATAAGGTATAAGATGAATACTCATAATGATGTTGTGGAGATTCTTTTTTTTGGGAAAAAAAAACTTAAAGGAAAAAACAACAGCAAAATTTAAACATTTTCGTTTTATTATATTTTGGAGCTGTGGTTGTGAAGTAAGTATACGCAAATTTTCTACATAAATATCTTTGAAACGGGTTATTGAAAATTGGAATTACTAACTAAAAATCATTGCATTGAATTTTTAAAGACTTTTTCCGACGGTGTACTTTAAACCGCTGCTTAATAATATTAGCTTTTAATATAGGAATTATAAATACTGCCACATAAAGGTGATTCTAATGTCTTAATAAAAGTTCTGATTTTCATAAAGTTCACCCACATATGTTGATTAACATTTTCAATCGCTAAAAAGAAAACCAGTAAGAAGACACAGTCCGCTGTGGTGTAGGGGTTAACAGCGCGCCCTACCATTCCGCAGGGTGTGCCTGAAGCACACGGAATTTCAAAACTGAGTAAGAGTAGTTTCTTACAANTAGACACAGTCCGCTGTGGTGTAGGGGTTAACAGCGCGCTCTACCATTCCGCAGGGCCTGAGTCGGGGCCCAGTTTCCGACCAACATAAAAAAAAAATGTTTTCTACATACAAAATTGTATAAAGAACAAGGCATATTAAACAAGGTAGAAGTGATTTTGACATTTCTCTCTTTTGAACACCGACTATAATGTCAAATGGTGAATAACTTTTAACCCTTTTCAAGTTGGCATTTTCTAATTTTCATTAAAAATTCATTTGTGTGCTTTGGGATAAGTTTTGAATTGTATGAATTTTTTATTTTTCGACCACATGCATTTATAGATACATACATATACAAAAATGAAAAGGATCAGGAACTACGAGCGTTGCATTGTGTGGAAAGTGGTGCGATACTTTAAGGCACCTAGTTTCGAAGTTAGAAGACTTGGTTGCCTGAAGCACACGGAATTTCAAAACTGAGTAAGAGTAGTTTCTTACAATATTATGCACACATAATCACGTCAGGGCCTACACTTACACTGGTATACATACGTACATACATACATTTAGAAGAAAACATTAAATCGTTGTTTTNTTTGTGTGCTTTGGGATAAGTTTTGAATTGTATGAATTTTTTATTTTTCGACCACATGCATTTATAGATACATACATATACAAAAATGAAAAGGATCAGGAACTACGAGCGTTGCATTGTGTGGAAAGTGGTGCGATACTTTAAGGCACCTAGTTTCGAAGTTAGAAGACTTGGTTGCCTGAAGCACACGGAATTTCAAAACTGAGTAAGAGTAGTTTCTTACAATATTATGCACACATAATCACGTCAGGGCCTACACTTACACTGGTATACATACGTACATACATACATTTAGAAGAAAACATTAAATCGTTGTTTTAATAAGTGTGTTTTTTAGAAGTAAATATTTAAATAAGAAACGAAACGCTCAACAACATTGGGCGAATAGAAACAAAAAAATGTTTAATACAGTTTCTTAAAAACATTTATTTGATTTAATGACGTGGTTTCCTTTATGAGGTATTCTTTTCTGTCCATATGGATATGTGCATATACGATGCAAATGCAGCTAAAATTCTTTGAGGGTAATATTGAAGTAATCCTTAAAATTAGTATACGTACATACATATGTATGTATTTAAGCTGATGCATTTCCAAGGTGAAATTATAAGCTGTAATAAAAAAGCTTTCTCGCTTTATTTCTGACATTCGGCTATCTTATACAAATTTTTAAAGGAAAATTTTCAAATAAGATAGGGTAAAATCTTTAATATCGCCATGATGAGTTTCAATTGATGCTAATTTGTAGCAAGCATAGCACTCGCACCTCATAGGGTTAATTTGTTTGTTTACAGTTTTTTGACATTATAACTAGCTACAAGAGAGTTCGAGCTAGTTGTCACTTCTACCTTATTAAATATGCCTTGATAAAGAACATACAAAATGACGGTTTGACGACCCAACCCATAAAGGGAGAGATCAAAGATTCTTTAAGAGTTACCTCTGCTCAGAGGTCTGTATTGAGTAGTTTCGAGCTCATTGACCTCAGCTAATGCGCACAAAGAAAAAAGTTGCAAGAGTCTCGAGCCTTATGGAAAATTATCCAGCCTGGCGGCGCAACTTATACAATGTCCTCGAAAATTTTATTAGCACAAATTTTGTGTACCCATTGGAGTTCTCTGCTGTTGAGGAGCTGAGCTGAAGACTAGTATATACAATCATAATCGTTATTTATGTCGTTACATTAATTTTTCGTATAAAAATGTTTTAATTAATTAATTAACCTATTTTTGTGGACATTTAATTTCCTAATCACTATTTTACCTTTACTTTACCGACTATAATTTTTTGAATTTGAAACGATCATTACAATGCAAACATAATGGAATTCTAAACCCAATCATGGCAATAAAAACTGGCGGAAAAATGGTAATTGAAGAATAAAGGATTTGTTCAGAAACAAAAACTTTTAAAACATGTATCGAATATATCGAAAGATAATTTACAATCTTAATAACGCCAAAAAATATTAAAACAATGAAAATCACAAAAGAACGGCCAAATGTAATCGGAAATCATTATTTGTACAATATGATAAAACTGAAAGCTTGACGCCCGTGGACTTTGAAAAGTTTAAGGAAAGCAGGATAGTGAAAAATATAAGGTAACTACTACAAATTATTATTTTTTCGGTAGGCAATAGCAATCTTCGTAGTTTACTTTTGCGTAAAACTGGAGGGATCCATATCTTTGCCAACTTCAAGATGCGCTAATTGGAGAAGATTCCAAGTAGAAACTACGGGTTTCAATTTGTAGAATGGCGGTCAAATTTGAAAGAACAATTGCCGTAGAATGTGCAGGAGCTAACCCTAAAAGAAGAAGATTTCATTGTAGGGCTTTCGATTTCTGCTCCCACGTTTTCGAGTATTTCCATACCCGGGAATCTCCAAGCCACCATTCTAACGAGCAATTTTAAATTACTTGAGACCAAGGCATATTCAACAAAGTAGAGGTGATTTCGACAGTTCTCTATTTTGAACTGCGACTAAAATGTCAAACCTTACCCTTTAGAATTCGTAATTTTTTAATTTTTATTTCAATTTACAATTGTGAGCTGGGAAACGGTGTGAATTTCTTTAAGCCCCATAGCAATAAAGTTATGTCCCAATACCTGAAGTGTTTGATGTATCTAAGGTGTGTGATGGCGAAGTTGTTTGTAGATGCGTAGAAGAAAACTGAGTAAGTCTGTCACAAACAAAAACTGCCAGATTCGCATTAAGAGTAAAATATAGAACAAATCGTCAATGAATTTTTATGACGAAGCTATGGACAAATTATTACCGAAAGCAGAGGACATTCAGGAAGATGAGCTTTAACACATAACTAGCTGTGTTTATTATGTGAAAATTATCCATGACCGAATATAGGAAGAATCAAAACTTTTGTTATAAACTTCGCATATGTTTTGGAATCAAATATTTATTTGAATACAAAAATATCGTCGCTGCGCCCACAAAAACGGCTATGTGATTTTTGGCATTTTTTTATTGCATATTTTATTAGCACTATCTATTGCCCACATTACTGCATTTGCCGTTATCTTATATATCTTTTGGTTTAGAACTGACCAAAAACAGCTATGTGCCCGCAGTACTAGAAATACTCTGAAAAAAACGGGTATACGCTTACTTGCTTATAACTGTTTTTGATCACAGGCGAATCTGATGAGTGTGCTTTGATTTCAATGTAAAAAAATAATTATAAACCAACTAAATACACACATACATACATATCTATGCATATACCACTTACACTACATAGATTCTACTATATAATTTGATCGCTTGCAATTGGAATCCGACAATAACACAGTTAAAAAGTGTGGAGGTATACTGCGTCCACTCTATATTGGAAAATGTATTCAATCCACCGATATATTTACCAATGGACTACATAAGTCGTATGCGACAGGCGAGGCCATCACATCCTTATATTGTTAATTATTTAGAGTATAATTTTTTGTTTTTAATTTACAACTATAAGGCCAGGTAAAAAGCCTGGGGAAGCACCAGTAAGCAGTATCAGAGGATTGCTTTATGTAAATGGTGAAGTTGTGTCATACCGACTGCTGGACATCATTGCCACAAAAACGAACTCTGTTATTACAGCAATACGAAACGGAGCTATTGTACGATGGTCCAAAAAAATGATCAATCTAAACACAATAGCCTTCAAACGTTAAAGCAATATTCATATACATAAAGCTTTCCATTCGTTTTATGATAATCCACCTCGATAAATACTTAGTTTTACATTTTTATGCAATTTCATATGTTATGNACATATACATAAAGCTTTCCATTCGTTTTATGATAATCTACCTCGATAAATACTTAGTTTTACATTTTTATGCAATTTCATATGTTATGCAAATTTGTATAATGTATAGAAACGTGAAAGCATTTAATACAAATTATATTATATTTATATTGAAAATATTTCTTGTATATACGAGCTTTCATTGGATATCACCCATCGAAACTTTGAAAAAGTGCATTGGGTCAAGTTAATACGCTGACCGAAGGATCCGTTCGCATCTCGGGCAATTTCATGGTTTGTACAAAATATGTGTCCACTCACCACTTTGCATTAATTTTTATTAAAAAAATCCAATAAAAACGTTTCTGACCATTTTTCATTACATAACAGGAGCAGCTGGCATTTACCTAATCGAGTCCTCAACTTCTATACATTGCATCTAGGCCTAACGGCAGTATTATGTACAAATTGCATACGATTCCATACCGCCAAAAGCAAATTTAAATCGTGTATAAAAACAGCTATGTGCTTTAAAGCGGCGCAAATGTTGATCACGTCGTAATTGGTAAAAAAATTTTTTCATAAATCAATAACATATTTTAATATAATTTTTTTTATACGACATTTGCAAAATATTGCCTATTGGCACCAGGAATCATTTTTTTGCTGTCCTGAAAAGTTATTAAAAACACATAACTGTTTTTGTCGGCGCAGCGACGATATATGCATAAACTCATTAAGTTTGTAATGTGTTTTTTTTTTTTTTAATTTAGTGTGCAAGTTCCTTTAAGGAGTAGTTATAGCCACGATAAAAAANTAATACGACATTTGCAAAATATTGCATATTGGCACCAGGAATCATTTTTTTGCTGTCCTGAAAAGTTATTAAAAACACATAACTGTTTTTGTCGGCGCAGCGACGATATATGCATAAAATCATTAAGTTTATAATGTTTTTTTTTTTTTAAATTTAGTGTGCAAGTTCCTTTAAGGAGTAGTTATAGCCACGATAAAAAACATTACAAGGTAAATTCATTCTCTCAATTCGTCGGTCATGATTTTGTTCTGACGTTTGCAAGCATTTTAAAATCATATAAAATTGAATATAAAAAAATGAAATTGTTAAAAATTGTTGTC
Source organism: Rhagoletis zephyria (assembly GCF_001687245.7). Lineage (NCBI taxonomy): Eukaryota > Metazoa > Arthropoda > Insecta > Diptera > Tephritidae > Rhagoletis > Rhagoletis zephyria. Next base: position 160,729 of record NW_016157506.1, read on the forward strand.
CTTTGAGATAGAAAATGGGAATGTGTATGTGTGAGTTTCAGTTCCGAATTTTTAAATTATATTGCTGGCAAATGTCAGACTGCCTCTCTATTGTTTTACCTTGTTATGTTTTTATCATGGTTATAACTGCGTAAGAACGAAAATGCAATAGTTTTTAAAATGAAGCTGATTTTAAGATAGTTTTAAATACATATTTTCAGTTCAGCAGACACTTTCATTTAAAAAGATATTGAACTATAGCAAATATGGTACACACAACACAAAGGGCTAATTTTTTTGTTTAAATTTTTTGAAATTATAGGAATATGCATGTTATGGAGATCCGCCTTAAACTAAAAAAAAAACGGCCTCAGGCTCAATAAAAAATTGTAGAATATAATTGTTATAAGGCCATAAAATATCAAAAAAAAAAACAAAAAATAAAAATAATATAATTGTTATAAGGCTATAAAATAACAAAAAATAAAAGTAATAATAAAATTTGATGACGTAAATTTTCAGAGAAAACTACATTTCTCATTTTCCTTAGTGTTAGAGCGTATTACTAGCGTTAACTTGGAATTTTCATAAGTCTTTCAGATTAACATACCGGTTTTTACTCAACATTTTTATTGAGCTTGAGGCCGTTTTTAGTGAAAAACTATTGTGGAAAAGCAACAATAATTTTTGAAAAAAAAGAAGAAGTGATAGCTATTTCGAAAATCACCACATTTCCTCATCAGACTTCTTTCAGTGGGATTCGATCCAACGACCCCAGCTGACTCAGCCAGTTGCCTACGCGCCGTGTTAAGTTCGCCTTGTAAATTCTTGTTGCTTTTTTCCACTGGTTTTTAAGTAAAAATTTAATTGTAAGTTAATAAATTTGTGTAGAAGAAGAGGGATTTTTGTATTTTCATAAAAATTATTCCAAATTCTAAAATATGCAAGTAATTAAAAGAATATTGATAAAAAAAGAAAAAAAGGTGTAGTTTAATTTAATATACATACCTAGATGTTTAAAAACTAATATAATTATTGGAAAGAAGAGGGAGGGGGAGGGGGGGACGGAAGTTAAATTTCCCTGGCCTGTGTTATTTGCGTTTGATGGNCTTAATATACATACCTAGATGTTTAAAAACTAATATAATTATTGGAAAGAAGAGGGAGGGGGAGGGGGGACGGAAGTTAAATTTCCCTGGCCTGTGTTATTTGCGTTTGATGGTACCAGCAAACAAAGTAAGTAAAGGAAACAAATTACAAACTTTGTAGGCTTTTTTCCCACTAACTTTCACTCTAAAATATCGTGCATTTCTACATATAAGTTACGAAACGCTCTTCTTTTTAACGATTGTTTGTTCATCATATTGATCGACACTAGCGCCTCGTTATTGTGAGATACTTTATACAAATTCTATTGGCATGAGGATTTTTGGCCTGTTTAGGGACGGGTTTTGCCGAAGGCTTCACAGCTTTCATGAACGTCACACAATTTTACCTCAACCTATTACACAGCCCAACAAAAATATAAAAAAATTTTGGTGCGGCAAATGTTAAAGCTGATTTTGATAGACGTTTTCATGCTGATTACGAATCCGTAAGTAAAAAGTTTCTTAAGTGATCTTAGGGTCAAGGTCCAGGGATGGTATTTTCAGGGATTGTAGTTGTAGGTTCAAGCTTTACTTTAAGCATAAGTGGAAAATTCTACCACATTTTGTTTAATTGCGGTAGGTACTCAAACTTCGCCAAAACCAGTTTTTGATAATAAACAAATGAGTATCAGTGGCCATCGAGTCAAGGTGCACGAATGGTACAGGGATAGTAGTCGAGAGTCCTAGATTTGATTTAAGCCTAAGTGGAAGGTTCTATCACCTTTTGTTTTTTTGCCAGAGCTTCTGAAATATTGCAGAAAATGCGATATTTTGACACTTTGACCTCGTTTTTCTGAAAATATGGACGTGATGGAAGCTTTTTACTTACAGAAAAAGTCTATCAAAAACAGCTTTAACATGTGCCGCACCAAAATCAGTGTTGCCCTGTGTTACTGCATTATAAGTTAGTTGTTTGGGTTGTATGGTACCTTATAAAGCACCGATCTAAATGATTTTCTAAGTAGGCCTTGAATGATCGATAAGTCAACAGGTCACACAATGTCATGGTTTTAGCCGCCTGTAAAACGGTGTTATAGGGCAAACACTTGTAAATGAATTATCAGTAGTATAGGAGATATAGCTTAAGCTACATTTACATATACGGGTCGATTTCTGTCGACTGGAAAATCGACCTAGAAAACGACTATACAAAATATTTACATTTTACGGTTGAATTCCCATTTACATTTTTGTCGTTCAACTAAAATCGACCTGTGTAAAGGCAGCTTTAAAGAGCTCCGATGTAGAAGATTTTCTCAGTAAACTTTGTATGATTATTTATAAAATAGCTCCCGAAATAGCTTGGTTTTAGCTGTCCAACTGAAGGAGTTATAAAGTAAAACCTCATAACTGAACAATCAGTTGAATGGAGGCTGTATGTTCTAGTGACCCGATCTTTTTTATTTTCATTATCAACTCTCTGTTGATAATAAGTGAAAATAGTGCGAAATGTAATGTTCCTATCTGCAAGAATAAAGGATATTAACAAAATATTTGATACCTGAACAATCAGTTGTATTGGAGCTATATGTTAGGGTGGTCCGATGTTGCCGGTTCAGACAAATGGTTAATACATTATATACAGCCGCTAACAAAATTTCAGTCCAATATTTGGAAAACTGAGGGACTAGATTACATCAAACAGACGGGCAGACAAACAGACAGACGGACTTGGCTAAGTCGATTAATCTGACGTGATGATCATTTTGGGTACATTTTTATTTTCTCTTCTTCTTCTGGTACTTAAAAACATCGGACCAAAGTTATAACACCATTTCATGGTCCTGAAAGGTATAATAAATGCGGCAGAGACAATATTATGGGTCCTTATTGTAAATACACACTAGTTTTATCTTCTAACTATAGCCCTCATCCCATCCTTCTCGGACTAAATATAGTAAAATTCTCTAACAATAAAAGTAAGATCAGAGTAAGTACGATATCGATTTCACATTAAACATGGTTAAGAGTGGTAACTACGGACTGTTTAAAAATAACACACTTGGGGTATCTAATTTTCAAAATAAAGTTACCCAAAACTGAAATCATTATATAACAAGCAAGAAAGTCTAAGTTCGGGTGGAGCCGAACATTAAATACCCGGCGCAAGTATTAAATATATGTTTTTTCACCTTTCCGAAACCTACCGCTAGATGGTTTCATTTTGAGTAAATTAGCGTCCTTAAATTTCGAAATATTGCAGTTTCAAGCATTTATGAAATTTACCGTTATATGAAAAGCGGCCGTAATTTTAGTCCGATTTCAATAATTTTCAACGTTTGCTTTTATGCGGCAAGCACAACAAAAATACCGAGTTTGGTACACATTGATAGAACGGTTACCGATATAAATATATGTGGTCATAAGTGGGCGGTGGCACGCCCATTTTCCAAAATTTAACCATAAACGTATTTCTTGGTAAAGAATTGTTGCGAGCAACAATTTTGAATAAGTTAGCTTTAATATTTACTGATTTGTCGAAGATTTTGTATTTCTCTAAATTNCGGCAAGCACAACAAAAATACCGAGTTTGGTACACATTGATAGAACGGTTACCGATATAAATATATGTGGTCATAAGTGGGCGGTGGCACGCCCATTTTCCAAAATTTAACCATAAACGTATTTCTTGGTAAAGAATTGTTGCGAGCAACAATTTTGAATAAGTTAGCTTTAATATTTACTGATTTGTCGAAGATTTTGTATTTCTCTAAATTACCGTTATATGGGATGTGGGCGTGGTTATTGTCCGAGTTGTTAAATTTTCGGCCATTTAGTATGCTGTATCAAGACCAACAAATGTGCCAAGTTTGGAAGAAATTGGTGCAGCGGTTACCAAGATATACACATGAAACCATAAGTGGGCGTGGCTACGCCCATTTTCCAAAAATTTATAATATTCTTATTTTTCGTCTAAAAATTGTTGTAAATATCAATTTTGAGTGAATATTCGTCGGTAGTTACTAAAATATCGCAGTTTTCGTATTCCCGAAAATTACCGTTATATGGGAAGTGGG
>NW_016157506.1:165652-171391 GCF_001687245.7 Rhagoletis zephyria
CAACCTACCTTGGATTAAGGGAAACCTACATACCAAATTTCGTTGAGATATCTCAATTTTTGCTCGAGTTATCGTGTACACGGACGGACGGACTGGCGGACAGACGGACGGACAGACAGACGTGGCTTAATCGATTTCTCTCTTATTTCTGAGCATTTATGTATACATTTGTCTATATCTATCTCGATTCGTTTTGGCTGTTACAAACAACCGTTATGTGAACAAAATTAATATACCCTTGTGCACAAGTGCGCTCGGGTATAAAAATATATGTACATACACATGTAGGTACATACATACAAATTGTTTACGCAATGAGTTGCTTCACAAGGGCTTATTTATGCGAAGCATGACATGGATTTAAATATTCGAGGAATTCGAACTTCGAAGACTTGCCATTGTATTCAAGCATAAAATTACAGTGAAGTAAAATGAAATTAATATGTACAGCTGGTCATTTTTGTTGCTTCAAAAAGAATATACATTTGCACCCGATTGCTAGAGGCGTTTAAACTTGCCAATACCGTACTGTAGCCTGTTTATACAGAATCGTGTACATTTTAAATAGACGATAAAGCAACGTATGCAAGTATTTCTAAGTTATGTGCACACATATGGTTGTATGCAACAATGTCTTTCATTTTTTAATTTTAATTCTTATTTTAAATTCATGCAATCAAAACAAACAACTAGTAATTTTTAGCAAAAAAAAACCGACTTCAACTCCCATATAAAAAATATATATATATTTTGTATGAGCATATCCCTCGTATGTACGTACATACGAGGGATATGCTCATACAAAATATATATATATTTTGTATGAGCATATCCCTCGTATGTACGTACATACGAGGGATATGCTCATACAAAATATATATATATTTTGTATGAGCATATCCCTCGTATGTACGTACATACGAGGGATATGCTCATACAAAATATATATATATTTATGTATGTATTTGTGTATATGGATAAGAGCATGTGAATATGTTTACTTTGCATGCATCACATGGCTCTGAGCGGCGTTTCGCGTCAATACGAGTTTTGAGGAGCCGGATTTTAGTTAAGTTTGTCTGCTTCTTTTTTATGCTTTGTATGATATAATCACTTTGTCGCTAGGCGAGAATATTTAATTACGATAAGTGGAGTTTTACCTAAAGTTCACGCACTTAGGGCCGGCTTCTCAAAGCCTGGTTGACGCTAATCATCGGTTAACATCGTTATCGACGTTTTCGACTCCATGCATATAAGGTCGGTAGGGCCGTTTTCACCAACTCTGGTTAATCGCCAGTTAAACATCGTTGCCGACGTTACCGACACAATGTAATATGTATAGAGTCAGTGATGTAGGTAACGATGTTTAACTGGGGATTAGTGTTAACCCTCCGATGAGTGACAGTGCCGATGACGTTAGATTCGTGAGAAGGTCCTTAGGGACCTACAAAGAGTTGCTCGATGTTTCGACTGTACATGTGCAACTTCTTTGGTATTTATGTTGTCTTTTGATTAAATTAACGTCCTGCATATATATTAGGAATGAAATAATTTGAAGAACAAGTGAAAAAAAAATCAAAACATGAAGACAAGTAACTTGTTATTTCTTCTAAAATTGTACAAGGTCCCTAGGGACCTTGTCACTAATCCCCGTACTATATATGTTGAAATCTCAATAACACTCGAACGTGATCCCGTATCCCTTCGAAACTTATTTTAAACGATTCAGCTTAATTTATTCTTGGAATACATGTATAAATTCTTTTCAAAAATGCAAGTAACTTGTTATTTCTTCTAAAATTGTACAAGGTCCCTAGGGACCTTGTCACTAATCCCCGTACTATATATGTTGAAATCTCAATAACACTCGAACGTGATCCCGTATCCCTTCGAAACTTATTTTAAACGATTCAGCTTATTTATTCTTTGAATACATGTATAAATTCTTTTCAAAAATGCATTGAACAAAAAGATATAGGCACATGAAATACGAAAAGGTCCCTAGGGACCTTCTCACAAATCGAAGGGTTAATCAGAGATGGTAAAAACGGCCCTTAAAGCTTTTGTTGTGTTGTTTTTCTTCATTCAAAGGTATAAATTTCTTTAAGTTCGACATATAGAAATAGCAAAGGTGTCACCCCTTTTTTTATGCTCTAACTTAGTTGCTGGGAGCTGAGTCAGCGGCTAAAAGCCATACATACATAATATTATACTAACTAATACTAAAATTTAATGGGCTGCAAAACTGCATACTCAGAAAAATTCGGAAAAACATTTAAAAAATTTGTAAATTTGTAATGTACTAATTTTACTCAACTTCGGTGTGAAAAAAATTCATAATTCAAGTTATTGTAGAGTGCAGCCCGTAATACTATACTTAAATATTGCGCAATACTCAGAGCTACCATTGTGATTTTTTAAATTTTTTTTGAGATGGCATATTTTCAAAATCTTTTTTTTTTATCAAAAAAATTGTATGTGAAAACATTTTCAAGAAAAAAAGTTTATTTTTTTCATAGAGAAATTTGATGTGTGTGTGTGTGATTTTTCTCAAAGTTTTTCCTCACCCCGTTCTCGAGATATTTGGAAAACTATTAAATCGATATGTTTTTGTTTTTGTGCTGTAAAGTTTTTAAAAACGTATTAATCAAGCTCAAATTTCATANTCTTTTTTTTTTTATCAAAAAAATTGTATGTGAAAACATTTTCAAGAAAAAAAGTTTATTTTTTTCATAGAGAAATTTGATGTGTGTGTGTGTGATTTTTCTCAAAGTTTTTCCTCACCCCGTTCTCGAGATATTTGGAAAACTATTAAATCGATATGTTTTTGTTTTTGTGCTGTAAAGTTTTTAAAAACGTATTAATCAAGCTCAAATTTCATATTTATTTATTATCTACTAGTGAGCCCGGGCAGACGTTGTCCTGCTACACACCGATACATAGGCAGGTTACATGCATTGTAGATATTATTGGTCTTCACACCCAAGCTTGGTACTTGGTTACTCGGTGTCCAGTAATTTTTTCCCATGTATTTTGTTTGTGTATCACTATATCACGAATACCGAGCTCTGTGTGAAGACCCATATTGTTTTTTACGTTTCATTTGAAATCGAAATTTACAAAAGGTTATTATTGTTCACTACGTTTGAAAAAAAAAAANGGTCTGTGTGAAGACCCATATTGTTTTTTACGTTTCATTTGAAATCGAAATTTACAAAAGGTTATTATTGTTCACTACGTTTGAAAAAAAAAACGATCTCTGGTTACGGCTCAAACATCAGCCAGGGGAATGGATAACATTGGATGGTGTCCAAACGGTAATTTTTTAGCGCGCGAATAACATCGAAAAACTCCCGCTTCGGATATGGGCCGTTTGTAGCTAGCGTAAACGAACACGGCGACACGGGATTTTAAAGCACGCTGCGAGAAGCATAGACAAAATTTCGTTGAAAAAAAAATTTTTTCACGGGTTCGAACCTATCGAGGAGCATAGAAAACATTTCGATGAAAAAAAACATTTTTTCTCGGGCTCAAAACTATCTTATCTTTTAAGTTGGAACCAACAATCTACACCCACAAAACTTCATTGAAATCGGTTAAGCGGTTTCGGAGATTAGCGTAAACGGACACAATGACACGGGATTTTTATATATTAAGATGTTTTTCCATCAACCCTAAAAATTTGAAACAAATCAAACACATGAAGTGTGAACCCCGTCCATTGTGGTATGGACCGCCCCATATATTAATACGCTAACGAAAAGCCATACAAATCTATTCCTCCCTACTGAATGATTGTTCTTTTGTTCGAAAGATGTTTCAAAGAGGAGGTGCGGATTTTGTTTTTCCGGTAGGTGGCGCAGGGGTCGAGTTATTCCGCAAAATTTATGGTCCGATTTGCTTAAAATTTAAAAATACGTATTACTAACATCAATAGAAATATACCTGCTAAAAATGGACCCGATAGGTGTCTCCAGAGCCGAGTTATTACAATTTATGTATAAGCCTATGAATGCCCGCTTTGGTTTCATCATCTACTATCTATATACTAATACGCTAACGAAATCCCATACAAATCTATTCCTTCCTACTGTTCCTATGAATTATAGAATTATTCAACAGAAAATATATCACTCCACCTAATAAGTCCGCTTTCAGATACGTCAAGTCTTGAAAGCAACTTTTTTCGCATTCTCTTTTGTGTTTTCTATTTGCTTCCACACGCGTCAACTTTAATTGAATTCAAGTCCTTGCTTCTTAAATCGGAAGCAACGAAAAGATCAAAAGAGACAAGAAAACTTGAAACGAATTGACGGTACGGAGGTATCTGTACTCTTCCCACCTCCTTCGCCAACGAACGAGCAGACTTGAAAGCAAGACTTGACGTGTCTGAAAGGGGACTAATATTAGTGACCTAACACATTCTAACACATTCAAACGATTCAATAAGTGAGACTGTTTGCCTTAAATGCACTGCACAGCTGCCGCTCTTCGTATACATGTGCTCAGATTTCAGTATTTCGGGTAATTTCTGCGACAAAAAACGAAATGAAACATGGAAATGATAAAAAAAACATTAATCTATCACTAAATTTAAAATTTTCTCTTTAGAATGATAAATTTTTGAAAGAGCACTTCATTACTTCATGTCCAGCTAGCGCTTTTAGGAAACTCTAAAATTACAACTACAACAATCTGAGCATGGCATCCATACCGAAAAGTAAGACGTATTCTAGGTCAAAATTAGGGTGGCCAGATACGCTGATTTAATCAGTACATGTGCTGATTTTTTTTATTGTACTGATTTTTAAGAGTCCGAAATCAGTACGCAACATCTCCTGATTTTTTGAGTTTGTACTGATTTTGTACTGATTTTTACATTTCAAAAATACTTTTGTAAATTGGTGTAATTGACTTTTGCTTGAGGTTTACATGTTCAAAACAATGGTTTTTGACAACTCATACGTGTGAGCAGATTGAAACCATTATATATAGTTTAAAAAACTGAAACCTCCCTATTATAATTGACATTCGTACTGTCATCAGGTGTGTAACTTGAGAATAGAAATCGCTGCATCTTTTAGGCGCATCAATATTACATAGTTACATCCCGAGCTAATAAAAGGAAGGTAATAATAATAATAATAATAATAATAATAACAAAAAGGTGTCAGCTTGCAATTGTTTCGTTTCCTAGGATTTCGCAAAATAACAAACTGTTTGGATTCAACCCAACCCAACTTCACGATTTGCAGGTTTTACAGGATTTACAGGAAAAGCTGGTTTCGCCTTTAATAAACCTTATGAAAGGTGGTGGTGAGTTAATCATATATTAAGTACACTGAGAAGATGACAATAAGAGATAATTGGGTGGTTCGCAAGGTGTCGTACGTGTCGTATTGTCGTATGTTGTAAAGTTTTTAACGGCCAAATAAATGTATAGAGGACTTGAAATCACCACCAACTATTTTTAACGGTGTGAAATTTCATAAAAACACTTTTGTGTTAGCTTGCGAATTCCTTAAATATAGTTTTAGCCGTTTAAAGTTTATGACATACAAGAGTACGACAGTATACAACACCTTGTGAACTCCCTAAATGTTTTGATTGTAATTAAACATCCACTGAGAAATCGGCTGCCAGTATGTCAAACTTAAGACGACTACTGCTACGGTGCAATGTAAGTTCTAAAAATTTGGAAAAGCACTGGACCACAAATTTCAACTTTTTCTCTTTACC
>NW_016157506.1:172216-180939 GCF_001687245.7 Rhagoletis zephyria
TTATTGGGCTGTTATTTGGTTGTTATATTGTTAATAATAAAAAATACGCTTAAAAATGAACTGATTTTTATGGCTTTGTACTGATTTTTGATCCCAGCTGTACTGATTATGTCACTATAATATCTGGCCACCCTAGTCAAAATGTAGTAACATTGGTCAAACTGTGTCGTCGGAACGTATACAACGTTGAGAGATATTTTTTAACATAGATAAATAAATACCTAATGTAGTTATAAAATGCCTTTAAAAAAATACCAAATCATTTCTAAATTCTTTGTAACGATTATTTGAATGAATCCCTCTATGTTATCTTTGTAAACTTTAAATACGAATTTCAGCGCAAAATACTTAATTTACAAGCCATATTTTTATGTTATAAAATATATGCTATACGCCTTCGTTTTCATTAAAAATTTCATTAGAAATAAGTATGTACATATATAAAATTGTGACTGATGGGACAGGTCCTTGTGACTGGTGTAAAGTAATTATGTATAAAGTAAAAGTTTTCATAGACAAAAACTACAGCTTTTTTTATGTTTTGATTATTTTGCGACAGATTAATAAATGTAGTAATTTAGCAAGAACCCACTACTGAAATAGAGATAATTATGGGATTTTAAAATGTATGCCGTTTTTCTCTTTTGAATACAATGATCCATAAACGAGTAGATCCTAAAAAAAATAAAACAATTGGCACTTCTCCACCTTAATAGATGCTTGGCCCAGTTTCTCCTCCAATTTTCGTAATTAATTTTCATATTGCAACCCAAATGGATAGGGCTGCAGTTTCATGCCGCCGACAGATATTTTTTTAAGAGTAGCTTGACAGATGTACACTTGTATTTATGTAGGTTTGCCATTATCCAACAAAGAATTACCGCTTTGATATTGATCGGACCAGAAACCGAATGTGGGCACTTCTAAAAAATTCTCAACACTGTTAAAATAATGAAATAAATGAAAAATTTAGACTCAATTGATAACTACATAAGTATGTATGTATGTATTGTTAAGTCTTCAAAACGGGCTAGTAATCCAATATACACCATATTTTATATCGAGTCTCACCTATAAATATGTATTGCTCAGTAAATATGTATTTTGGTTTGAGAATAACTTGTGAATTTGTTACGAACTTAGATATTAAAAGTTGTTACCCATTTTAAACGCAACCTAAGAGATGAAGCCTTTTCAAAAAATATGGGACTTTTTCTGTATCAAAAAGTTTTGGTTTTCTCTTCTTAAAAAATAGCTGACTCACTTTTTCATTACGCTTAAGATGGCACAACGCCGAAACCAATTTGTCGCAAAACTTATTTAAAGGTGATTCTTAGTTTTGTATATAATTTGTTATAAGAAAATGCAAAAGTACATGGTTCAACAAACAGAAAAGTTACTAATCACAACCTCAAGTTAGTTGCTAGTATCCTATTAAAAAAAATTTTATTTATTTCGAATTGTAATAAAGAGTTAACCATTTATTGGTTTCGAAAAATCAGGTTTGTTATTTGACGGGTGTCGAACAAGCACATTTTCTTCATAGAATTGAGAATAACGCGTTGAAATGATGAAAACCTACTTTGTAAAAATATGACTACTTTTCGTGCCACATAAGGCACTCCGTACATTAAGTTCCTAATTATTAACATTATGCAGAGATTTACATATGCAGAGATTATCCATTTTCCAGCTTGATTCTCTAATCAGTCAGTCTGTAATTATAAAATAAGCTCAGATTAAACCGATAACCTTTTGGTGTCCATCCTAGTTTTGTCAATTATTTTTGCGAACAAGAGGAGAAGTGTCAAATGTGAAAGTAAAAAAATTGACGCCAGAAAAGAAAAGAGGTATGTTTGTAAAGGTATTTTTAATAAAATATATTGCTAGTTAGCAGAAAAAAAGTGATCACAGTGGCACAGAGAAGGAATTGAAATTTTTCGTGAGTTGTGCCAAACACATGCGCAACCAATTTGACAGTTACTAATCCAATAGTTGACTGTGTAAAGGAAGTGATTAACGAACGAGCTTTGATGCATGTTCTTTTTTGTTAACTTATGAAAACTAGATAATAATATAAATTCTCTACAAGATAACTTCGTCACTAAATTATGAATTAAAAAGATGCTTTGTTTATTTTCGTTCCGCAAATGACGAATTAGAGAGGGAAAGGAGGAAGACAAGTGGCGGAATTGAGATTTTCTTCAAATACGCGAAGTGATTTATCTATATATTAACCCTTTCGGAGGCTAATTATTTAAGCGTAAAGTAGCATTTCCAATGTTTGTCTGAGTTCATAGTAGGCTTCTTGATCTGTTCTTCTCTTTGCATAACATCTAGGGGTGCAGTTGTAGTCGTACTCGATGTTCGAAAACATTAGTGGTATTCACCAAATTGAGCAATTGGCTTGGCACTCTGGCAAAAGAGCAGATGAGCTCAAGCAATGATAACAGTCGTTGCTTGAGCTGATCTGCTCTTTTGCCAGACTGCCAGGCCACTTGCTCACTTTGGTGAATACCACTATTGCATTTACGTCATCAAGATCATAAAACTTCATTACAAGTACACAGAATGACATTTAAAAAAGCACTCTCGACTACAAGCTGACATTGAAAACTCACCCGTATTGATTGTAAGTGTATAATTACTATATGTACACATATAGTTTATGCATCGTACATTTTAAACAAACAATTTATGTTAAAACTTTTAGTGTTAGCTTGAAAGTGTGTTATTAAGTATATTAAATACAATAAAGAATATTAATAAAGAAAATTAAAAAACATTGCACAAAACTTGATATATGTACGGGTATATGTATGTATGTACATTGAATACGGTGTTTTACATAATTGTTTATGTTTTTGAATTGTTCGTTTTATTGTTTACTAATTACAAGTTGATTTCTATATGATAAAACATATGCATATACATAAATACTCTTAAACTTAAAAATAAAATGGTTTTGTGACAATTTTTAATTATTACATTTTCAACGGTTATGCATAAATACATACATTGAAATTGAAAGAGTGTAGATATAAAAGTATCTAGATAAATACAAAAGTGTTTAAATAGAAGTAGAAGTGTGAGGTATAGAAAGAATAAAAAGAAACGAATATTTAACTACATAAATACGAAAATATATCATTGCTTTAGTTAATTTATTCGCTCGAAATTGTTTGTTTTATTTTTATTTTTTGATTTGGGCGAATGGGCGAATAGCAGCCAGAAAAGTTGCATATTTACATATTTATGATTATAATTAAATATGTTTGTACACGCGATATACGCAGGTATGTATGTACGTTTCGAAATTAGATTTTTGTTTGAGATAAGTTTTTATGTGATATTTGCTTTTTTAAGCAGTATGTTTTTTTTTTTATTTTGCAAAATGCAGATGAGAATGTGGCAAAAAGCAGCAGTATAGCAAGCAAATTATTTTTAATTCAAGCTAAACTTTTAATGGCAGCATACATATGTATGTATGTATGTATGTACATTAGACCACGCCAAACAAAAAAAAATCTTGCAATGCGACCGAACACCGACCCAAATTGTAGTATTTGGTATAGTAATCACCCCTTTCTACGATAATTCTAAGAGGTCGCGCGTCCATACGATGTAAGAAAATGAGGCAGGTTCTGCAATTCACTTCCGAGTGAATTTCAGTCCCATTCCATTTGAATTCAAAGTGAATATGTTATTTTCTTTTAAGGTCAATATAATTTTCTAGGATCAATCAAAACGTTCGAAACTGTAATACATTGATTTCACGCCATTTAAGTGTTATGCGTTCGAAACTGTAATACATTGATTTCACGCCATTTAAGTGTTATGCGGGCTCAGACTCTCTAAACTCCAATTTTTATTTTTTTGTTTGTAATAGGAATAGCTAACCCTTTCGCTTGAAGAAGGCCTTATTTTAACATGGGCATGTCATTGGCGGTAAGCCCTTACCCGCAGCATTACCTTCAAATGAAGGGAGAACGCATGGATAAACAGAATCCAGAGAAGCGAACAAAGAATGCCTTACAGAGAAACTAATGTAGAATGCCTAGTTAAGTACATATTTATTTATATTAAATTGAAATCAGAAAATGTCTTAAAAGATTAAAATTAATTAAAATTTTTATAAATCAGCTTTTATACATACATATGTATTTATTTAGGTATTTAGATTTTCTTAAAAATCGGTATGTACATACATGCATATTTAACTAAGCTTAAAATTGTACTTCCTCACTCTTGTACTTCACTTCATTGACTGACTTCAACTTCGCTGCAAATTGAACAAAGCAAAACATGATTTTTATGCGAGACAAATTTCCACAGAAAGTAACGGTAGAAAAAGAATTTTTGGATATTCATTCTATTTTTCAGCTGACTACGATGCAGCATTCTACTTTGCATTCCCTGAAATGAAGCAAAGAAGCGAAACAAATAAAATATTGTAGGACATTCTACTTTGCATTACCGGCAATGCCTAAAAGAAGCGAAAAAAATCGAAGGCATTATAACGCTATGCCTTCTAGAACACGTTACCTCTAAAAGCGATTACCGATTTTTTTCTGGGTACCTACTATATTTGACCCAAACTAGGAAAGAGATTAAAAAGGGGATAGTTTGGGAATTTAAAGAATCTGAGCCCCCATAATACTTAAATGTCATGTAATCAATGTATTCTTATAGTTTCGAGCGTTTTGATTCATCCTAGAAAATTATATTGGCCTCAAAAGAAAATTCCTAATTTTCTTACGTGTTATTCCTATGGGAATTATGAGCGCTCGATGAGCGACCTCTTAGAATTTTCCTACAGTGGCGAAATTATGAAGGATCATTACTATACCAAATACTAAAATTTGAGTCGAAGTCTGGTCGCATTATATATGGTCTAATGTACATACATACATATGCTTGTCTATCTTTATGTGAAGAACATGAACACTAACGATTCCTCAGAGTAAAAAAGCCGTTGTGTGGATAAGTAACTAATTTATTTACTTATAAGTAAATAATTGAATGGCGCTTTCACATATGGTAGTGTTTGGCCGAGCTTCTCCTCCGATTTGTGGTGTGCGCCTTGATGTTGTCACACAAAAAAAAAGGGGGAGGGACCTACAGTTTACGCCGACTCCGAACGGCGATTGTATTTTTATGAGAAGAGGCCGTTGTAGTGTAGTGGTTAATAGTGCGCGCACCCTTCCGCATAGGCTGGGTTCACGCCCAGTTCAACCCAGCATCAAAAAAAGGCTAAGTAATAGCGGTCGCCCCTCGGCAGGCAATGGCAAACCTCCGAGTGTATTTCTGCCATGAAAAACAGCTTACTCATAAATAACCGCTACAAAAATTCAAAACTGGAATCGGTATCAGCTAAATTTTACGACGATAGTCAGGCATAATGAGGTTATGGTAAAAAAATAAGAAAAAAAAATATATTAATGTTCAGGTGTTACTCTTTATATCCAATGCATAGTTAGATTGAGGGTTTTCCAAATTCCCTCACACTCATTTTCCGCTTTAGTACCCCTCTATGGGGGGAGGGGAATCTTTAAAATTTCTGAGGTTTAAAGACTTCAGATAAATTACCAGTGGAAGAGAACGGGAATGGGGTTTGTTAGAATTGCTTGAGATTAAAGTAGTAGATCAGTCACTATCAAAATATTTCGAAGGAGTATTTTTTTTAAGATTTATCGCGATTTTATATGGGAGCTTATAGAGTGAATGTTCTCTCTGGTCGTCGCTGATCGAGTGTAATCTGAGGTATCTACTGTGACCTAAAACTCTCATATGTGCTTTTGGAATTTCTTTCTTCTTCTAACCTAATGACTACCAAAACATATCCCGCTAAAATAACTTTTTTTAAGTTTTAAAAATATTTAGTTTGGGCGCGTTCAAGGTTCAAGCTCTCGTGGTCGTCGATGTTCTGAGCATTTATCTCAAAAAGACTAGGGCAACATTTAGGAAAGGCGTTTGCAAGTTGCAAGTATGATCCAATTTATATTTTCCTCCTTCCTTCCATCTTAATTGTACCAAAGTTTGCTCCATCGAAAAGCTTAGACTATAATAATGTTTGTTTAAAGTTTGCATTGATAGTTTTTTGTCAAAGTGAAGTGAAATTTAGGCCCTTAAAGACTAAACTTTGTTTGAAGATACTTCTTACCCGTATACATATGAATAAATTATACTTTTGTCGTAATTTTTCATTGTAGAAGTGACATATCTTTAGAAAACAAATTATGAATGTACTGTGATCATCTCTCATGTTTGTTCAGAAGCCACCCCGTTAGTTTGTCAGCTGATTTCAGATCTGAGTTTATGTGGCACTAACAACCTTATGCATTGGGTATAAAAGGAAAACAAAAATAAATGGCTAGAAGAGAGTGACAGTGAGCTGGAAGAGAAAGCGTAAAGCAAATAGTGTGTGTGAGAGAGAAAGAGAGATTAATGCTAGGCTTCCATTAGTTTCAAATAAAAATTGTTAAGAAGCAAACGAAGTCAATGGTTTTTTCATAGATACGTTTAATATTTATTTACAGTTATTTATTAACATATTAATACACCTCAGCATATATGTATAACGATATGTCATGGTTGTGGACAAAATAACGGTAAGACTAGAAATTTATAAACTATAATGAGTATTTAAAGCAAAAAACGCTATTGTTTAGAGATAATCATTTCTTTTCGATCCTCTTCAACAATTTTCAATCGATATGGGCAACTACTACTACTTTCTGTTATTTGATTCGACTTCCCTTTTCCAAAAATAACTCTTGAAATAAGCTAAACGAAAGCTCCAGGCTTCATCGCTATTAAGCAATATTCACCACCCTTACTCTGGGCGTTGTCGCCGTTTTAGCTGAAGACTTGGTTGTGCTTGTGCTGCTGCTGCTACTTAGGTACCCCTCATCCACTCTGTTTACTCTCGGTGAGGTTGTTCCAGTTGCAGCGATGACTGGTGGCACTGTGGTGGTGGGGCGCTTTCTGGACTTTCCCAATTTTCGCGCTCTATGTTTACGAGATTTCTTCTTTCGCACAACATGCGTCTTTGTACTAAAACTTATCACTTCTGTCACTATGCTGCCACTACTTAAGCTACTCGAATTACTACTCGCACTAACACTAGAACCTACATCAGTATTGCCACTACCACTACCAACACTGTGCACTTCGTGCTGAGACATACCCTCAACTTTGTTGTTGGCTTTACCACCTGCAACGTGTACGAGATTGGTGGGAGCCTCAATAATGGAAGCAAAGCGACTTGAGTACTCCGCATTCGAATCTACGGGTCTAGGCTCTCCCAATAGTGTTTGTGTCTTCGTTTGCGAGACTGTGTCTGTGTAGGTAGTTGATTTATTTTCGGCTGAACTGGTGCGATCTACTTTACTGAGTATGACTTTGTCAAGATTAGCTATTGTAATAACTAAGGGGGAGGACTCATTGGATTCAGGGCGTAACAGGGGTAGAGGGACAACGGGTCTTACGTATGTATTTAACTTAACCGCATTATCTGCATTAGTAGGACCATCATCGGTTGTTGCGGTCTTAACTGTGGTCGTTTCCAAGAAATTGTTGTTAACATCATCTGCGGCACCATTTACGGAAAGTGTTGCCTCAATGGTGGTTGAGTTTGATATGAGCGGTATGTTTGTTGTGCTCTCCTCAACAAAGCTATTGCCTACAATCGTTGTGGACTCTAAATTTGGGAATGCTTCGTTAGGTATGTTATTTACAATATCACTATTTAGGTTAAGGGGCAAAGCACTCTCAGTGGTGGTCATCGTTAACAAGGTCGGTAAAGACGTACTTGTACCTGTATTTGGAATTGTGATTTTTATGTTTTGGGTTTCGTTCTCACTGTCGTTCACGTTAGCGGTATTGGTACTGGTACTGGTTGAATTTTTGTCATCTGATCCGAATATGTAGTACACACTATTTACAGAATTTAATTCTTTACCTTGCCGTTCGCCATCGAATAGGGCTTCCAAGGATATTGTCGAACTCTCAACTGCGCTTCTTATCACCTCGGGTACCAGTGCTTTACCATTCCGCTGTTCCAATGTAGTTCGTGCTTGTGCACTCTCCGTAGAGTACGCATACTGGGGCACATAGTAAGGTACGCCCTCGGGCAACGAATTTCTTACGGGCATTGAGACCGTTGGCTCAGTTGGAGTGTAATCGGTAACTGTGCTGTGGCCGTCGATGGAAATGTCACTGCCATCGACTAGATGGACATACTTCACAACGCTGATTTCGCCCAGCTGTTCTACATGGGGCAATTCCTCGACCCGTATATTTGACGTGCCGATCGGCTGGAGGAACTCATGATTCGCCTTTGATTTGCGCCGTAGCTTGTCTTCTTTTGAGGTAATCTCGACAATACGATTGATCTCTACCACCTTGTGTTTCGGACGTGCTCTCTCGGGGACAAGGCGGCCAATGAAGTTGGCATTCGCTGTTGGTGGCCGATGTGTTGGCTCGTCGTGGCCTGTCTGCGTGAAAACGTGCAAAAGAGTCGTGGTAGGTGTTTGTTGCGTCGTGTACCCAGTACGTTCTGCGCCTGGCTCATTGTCCTGTGAAGAGATTTCATTAGCATTGATATAATAATCGGTGTTCGTGTCGCCGGAGGCGGGTGTGCGTGGCGTTGTGGTTATGTAACCTTCGTTACCGCCAACAACTGAGGTGTATTCATCATCGTTTTCAGTTTCTGTGTTTTG